>NC_034613.1:8119319-8122527 GCF_900095145.1 Mus pahari | reverse complement strand
CTATCCCGAAAGATTCCCATACCCCTCCCCCCACCTCTGTTCCCCTACCCACCCACTCCCACTACTTGGCCCAGGCCTTGCCTTGTGCTAGGTCATATTCTTATGGCTGACTTAGTTAGCCTGCTGCATTAGTGCCTCAATGAAGATCAAAACATTAATGGTATTGTGCGTAGCAATATAGCATGTTTTTTTTAGCCTCAAGAGAAAAATGCCAAATTTTTGTTTCAGACTTCATTCTGCTCCAAATGAGTATTTAACTACCTTAAAAACCCTGAGTTTTAAACAGCAGGAAAGGCTGACAGTCACTGGGAATTTCATTTTGGAGACATGTTTGATGGTTTCATAATGAGATTAATGGACTTGCTCTTGACACAGCAGCTACATTTCATCTCCAGATCCTGGGACAGCATTCCTGTCTGCCTTTTAAAGATGATCCAAGACTTCAGAAGTCCAGTGCTTAGGCTTACACAAATTGGAACTAAAATAAGAATAACTCCAGGTCTGCATTTTACTGTTGGTTTTCACTCCCAGGATTTTGCCTAGTCTCCTGCTGAGAAAGTGTGATCACCTCCAATATCACATTTAATTAATCTGAAATTAACCTTCTCATTAGCCAACAGATGGAGAAGGCCAATATTCAGGTTGAAGCATGCAGACTCACACATGAACTCTTTATGATGATGGTCAAGAACTAACATCTAGTTGACATGTATAAAAGGAATAGAAATGTTTGAATAGTAGTAGTCATTACCAAAAATTGTGCATACCAACAATTGTGTTTTTAATGTTAACTAGGAACGTACCAATGTAAAAACCAATGTGATTTGTTTTTATACTGTTGATTAATCTGATATGTATGTGTCTTTATGGGGTATGGTGTGATTCAAAACATGCATACAAAATGATCTGAGTAAATGTGTGCTATAAGAATGTTCATGCTCTTATTGTTTCTTTGAGTTTGGCATCCTCAAGCTTTTACAGTTATTGTTATTGTTAACTGTTTAGTTATTGTTAACTGGTCACTCCAATGGAGTACAATTGCAAATTGAAGAAAACATTAACTTTTAAAAAATAACTTAATTCATGTTTCTCTTAATTTCCCCTACTCTACATGACTAACCTACCAGGAATACCATACTAAAATATTTACATATAGATTGGTTTACTCATGGCCAAGAGAACATACTTATCTCTCAAAAGTCCATACCTACACACACTTGTAATCATAGCACTCCCAGGTTGAAGCAGGATGTTTATGGACTTACAGCCATTTTGGTATACATAGTAGAGTCCATCTTCAAAGAAAGAGAGAAAGAAATAAAGAAACCCAAGCCTATACTGATAGCTTAATCCATCCATTCCCATGATGAAAGTTCATTTTTCCCTCTTCATATTAATGAGGTCTTATCTAACATGGCAGTGCTAATATTGCCTGCTCATGGTTGCAGGCAGTTATTTTAAGGTAATCTCAGTCTTTTGATGAGTCCCAGTAAAAAATTTCCCCTAGTTAATATCAATACCTCAGTTCTCTTTTTATTTATCTAGATTTTTGAAGTCTTATTGTCTAAATCCAAGAAAGAAAAAAAAAAACAGAGTCAAGCATAATTTTCCACTTTATGCCTATGTAGCAATTCTATGAGAGGTATTTTGTAGCTCCTCTTGAAATATCTGTGCCAAAGATGTGGTAATTATTTTTTATGCTTTTCCAATGAACTGTGAAGTCCTTCTACTACCTGTCAATAGCTCTCTATTCTCTGTAATTGAGAACACTAAGAAAGGACTTGAACAGTCTCTCCATATAACCATCACCACTTTTCTCTCATCATCACTAATTTGGTCCCATATCTGGTTTGGTTAGAGACTGAATGGTTGTCATTGTGTCTACAAATAATCTTTGACATTAAGGGTAGTTAGTAAAATCATTCAATGTTAGTTCCATTTTAACATTCATACTACTTTAATGAAACAGGAATTTTATTTTCAGTGGTCCAATGGAAAAGTGTTAATTTTTACTTTGTGGAAGGCACATCATCAGACATTTAGGATAAGTAGTTTAGTAAAAGAAATTCTTGGTTTCAAATAATTCATTGCTTACTGATATTTAGATGTAAGAATGACAAAGGAACAACACTAAGCACTTAGAGAAAGGATATGACCAGAAGAGACTGACCCTGAGGTAGTGTTGAACATAGGTACGTCCTAGCTTCACTATGTTCTAACACTTAGTACAGACCTAATATGTAATAAGTATGCAAATAAACATATGTTGCATTAAATCCTATCACTCTATTCTTGTTAAGATAAGCATAAGAGGCTGGGCGTGGTGGCACATGCCTTTAATCCCAGTAACTGGGAGGCAGAGGCATGCGGATTTCTGAGTTCGAGGCCAGCCTGCTCTACAGAGTGAGTTCCAGGACAGCCAGGGCTATGCAGAGAAATCCTGTCTTGAAAAAACAAAACAAAACAAAACAAAAGATAAGCACAAGAGCAGAGGTAATCTTCAACAATTTATTATACTATTATAAAATTACCAATAAATAAAGAAGCATATTTATGTGAAGTGTTCCTAGATAGCTTTACAAAGATATGAATCAGCTAAATTATCCCCATTCCCCAAACCTTTTAATTTTAAAGAAGGCACAGGACATGATATAACAAAGTAAATGTTTAATTAGAATTTGTTATGCTTAACATAACACTTTAGGTCAAGATTATAATTCACAGGTTTTAGGATTGTTTTATATACTGCATGTAATATTTGTAGTATGTTGTAGTTCCTTTGGGGTAATAATGGATATGGTTTATTTGTGCCTACTATACAGACATTGGCTTATAATTCTTCTCATTTAAGGTCTTACAATGCTTGTAGCTATATCTCTGCTTCTGTAACATATTGTTTTATTGTTAATTAATTCTACATTATATTTCCATGAAAAATATGATCAAAGTAGTACATTATACCTTGACTAGGAAATATAACCATTTCTATCATTCTATATTCTACCCCTAGAAACAAAAAGACACTCTGATACAAATCGGTGACTATCTGTATACTCAAGAATTCTTAATTTCAGAGGTATGTTGGGATTATGTTCTCCATCTAATTGTTGTAGTCTCTCTCTCTCTCTCTCTCTCTCTCTCTCTCTCTCTCTCTCTCTCTCTCTCTCTCTCTCTATTTGTTTGGGTTTTGGTTTTTTCGAGACAGGGT
>NC_034613.1:8112115-8117115 GCF_900095145.1 Mus pahari | reverse complement strand
TAACTTTCTCTTGCTAATTAATTTTGTGCCAGTTTAAGTCTGTGAAGCACCAGCAATAAGTCACTCTGCAAGTCTAATAGACGAAGATAAATCCTAGAAGACTATGTAAACCCGAAAGGAGAAACTAAAAGGTACCAGAATTTAAAAGAAAAATGAAAAGAAGATCAGGTATTCCATGAGTGGCTGTTTAATTTTGGTTGTTGCTATTGTCTATGAATTACAGCTTTAATCCCATCTCTGCTCTTTATAGAGCCACATTTAAGACAATCACAGTCCTTGGGGAATAAGATTTGAAAAGCCAGAGATTAGGGAGGAATGCTGAAAAAAATAGTGTCTACTGGACATGACAGGGACATTACATGTATGAACTCATAGCATTTATGGCTACATATAAAAAACCTACACCAGATCAAGCCAATAAACATTCTAGGATGGATGGAACACTAGCAGAGAATCTATTGGTAGTTGATGTCTGTTGTGGGAGGGAGAGTCAGATTTTTTCTTAGGTTGTCCATGTTTTAGCGGATGGCCCTATACCCATGTCCATATGATTAGTACTAGTTGGACTTATAAAGAAACAAAATAAAATAAAATAAAATAAAATAGGACAACAAAAGAAGATATGAAATTTAGAGAGAGAACTTGGGAGTTCTGGGAGAAATTGTAAGCAGGGAAATGTTGTTGTGGGGGACATATATAATCAAATGACATTGTATACAGGTAAGAAATTCTCTAAGAATAGGTAAATTATGTTTTTGAAATCTCAGAATTACCACACTACCTGATAATATGTAAATCCCCCTTGAGCCCTGTAACTTCATGGTATCTATAGCAGCATCTACCAGATAGTTTTTATGCTATAGATTCATCTTTCTTATAGTTCTGACCAATTTCTTGATATATATATATATATATATATATATATATATATATATATATATATATATATATAATATTAGTCCACTATTGGATTGGTAAAGATCTTTTCTGCTGGGTGCCATTTTGTCTTATTGACAGTGTCCTTTGCCTTACAGAAGCTTTGCAATTTTATGAGGTTCCATTTGTAGATTCTCGATCTTACAGCACAAGCCATTGCTGTTCTTCTGTTCAAGAATTTTTCCCCTTTGTCCATATCTGAGTATCTTTCCAACTTTCTCCTCTATAAGTTTCAGTGTCTCTGGTTTTAAGTGGAGTTCCTTGATTCACTTAGACTTGAGCTTTGCACAAGGAGAAAAGAATGGATCAATTGGCATTATTCTACATGATAACCACCAGTTGAGTCAGTACCATTTGTTGAAAATGCTGTCATTTTTCCACTGGATAGTTTTAGCTCCCTTGTCAAAGATCAAGTGACCATAGGCATGTGGGTTCATTTCTGGGTCTTCAATTCTATTCCATTGATCTACCTGTCTGTCACTGTATGAATACCATGCAGTTTTTATCACAAATACTCTGTAGTACAGCTTGAGGTCAGGCATGGTGATTTCACCAGAGGTTAAAGTTCCGACCATATTCCACTGCCTCATCACTTACTTTGACCACATAAGACAATACCTAATTCTGTACTAAGACTTTTTTTGAGACAGGGTTTCTCTGTTTAGCCCTGGCTGTCCTGGAACTCACTTTGTAGACCAGGCTGGCCTTGAACTCAGAAATCTGCCTGCCTCTGCCTCCCGAGTGCTGGGATTAAAGGTGTGAGCCACCACGCCCAGCTTGTACTAAGACTTTTAAGAATATCCATGATACAATATCAACTTTTGTTTCCAGCTTCAGTTTCTTCCTCCTTGCTGTTCTCTTTTCTGGAAATACTGAGGTGTCTGTCACATAAAAATATAACAATGAGCAAGAGAACTTTCACTGTGGTTATTGTGAGAATTGAATAATTCCCAAATTTAGAATTTTTGTGTAGTATTTAGAACAATAACACCTGGAACCCTGTAAATGCAGTGTTCCTGTAATTATTGTATATTTTATCCAAGTAACATGTTGTTCCCTCAGTTGAAGATATTGGATTTTATGAAATTTCTTAGGAATACTTGAGGATATATTTATCTATTATCTTTACTTTGGTATATTTATTTTCTTAGTATTTACTGCAACAGTGGAGTTCAAACCCAGAGCCACAGGCATGTTAAGTAATACCTCTACAACTGAGCTACATTGCCACCTGAGCTGTCATTGTTTTCATAAGTCTGGCCATGTCACAGATTTACTTTTTACATCACTGACTGTAAAGCAAGGCATTCAAGACCTTCCTTGAATTAACTCTGCATTCAGGGGGGAGGGGAGTTTCACTGTGATCCTGTAAATGAATCTTAAGTTATTCTATTAATGCAGAACAATTTTCACTGTGATATGAATTTTCCATTGTTTGTTGATTTCTTGTGTCTCTATTGTGGGTATACACTGAGGACAAAATCTCTGTGGGTTCTAGCTTTTATTGCTATTAGCCTTTTTAATTAAATTACTGTATTTATTTACATTGAAAATGTTGCCCCCAGCATCCCCTCCCCTTTGACTCTGAGAAGGTACTCCCCTACCCACCCCCAGTATCCCCTTTCCCTTGGGGCATAAAGAAAAATGTATAGCCAACTCATATTCCTCTTTAGAGACTCAAGATATCACTTAGTTAGATGTTTATTCCTATGACCTTTGTACTGCTCATGTAAAATCTCCTAATTCTGTTTTAGAGAACCTTCTATCTCCCTATTTTAGCCATTTTCTCTTTACCAAGCAGACATTATAGATCACTTAGCCACCATTTAGAGATGTACTTAGGAGTGCTGAAAATAAAGAAATACATTGAAATCATGCCAGCTATGCATATCCCTGTCATAATGTATTATGCCCTATGTTAATAATCTCTTAAGAAAACAAAGATAATTTTTTGATGTTCTTCCGATGTGAGATGGGAGAACAAAATAAATACTCCTTCTTTGTACCTTTCAAAAATAATTGGTTGGAAAATAACAAGGTGAAAATTATTTCTCACTCAAGGTCACTTTGCTGCACATTAACACCACTGAGGCATGCTGGTGAGTAACTAGGAACAAGCCCTTCAGAAAAATCTTAATTAGATGTGAAAGTTAAAAGGGAAAACAGATGAATCCTCTGCATAGTTTTTGGAATATAAGAAGTGTGGTCCATGTTAATGGCAGTGCTTGTGTTCAAAGCTAGCCTTTTGAACTCATCTTATTATGTATCTAGTTTAAAACACTTGTATCCCTATTAATAATGAAATTTGGAAATGAAAGAGCAGTAACATAATGATGTAGTATTCATGCACAGGAAGTAATTATTCACCAGAAAAAAAATGAATTTAGAGATATCACTTAAGGAGGGAGAAGGTGCTTTGCTCATCCTTTCATCCAATTATAACTTACAGTTATGCTGGAAAGGGCTACTCTGTAGTTAAAAAGAGAGGTATAACAAGATTGTGTATGCAACACCAAGTGCATTAACAGCAGCAACCAGGAAAAATACACAAGTACTGTATACATACAAGGAACAAGACATTTGGGACTGCATTAGAAATAACAGAGGAATATCAAACCTTCTGTTTTACTTCTAGAGCTTTGCCCTGAAATTTTGTGAGTCACTAGAGCAAGGGGTTATTGCAGAATGATTCATCAAATAAC
Source organism: Mus pahari (assembly GCF_900095145.1). Classification (NCBI taxonomy): domain Eukaryota; kingdom Metazoa; phylum Chordata; class Mammalia; order Rodentia; family Muridae; genus Mus; species Mus pahari. Next base: position 8,113,477 of record NC_034613.1, on the reverse strand, counting down.
AGAGAAAGTACACAAATTGCTTCAAAATCTGTTCCCTCCATCTCTTCAACCTTTATTACTGTTCAAGGTAACCAAAGGGAAACATTGTCTTTGTAATTTCACCATTGTCTACACTCTCATATGAAGGTGGCAGAGTTTCAAAATTCTCTTACTAACCTAAGGACCATGAATCCTTGCATGTAATTAAAATAAAACAAAACTGTACTTCAAGATATAGACATTCCCTGCCCCTACCCCAAAAGAAGATATAAGGAACCAAAATGTCAATAAAGTTCAATGGTGAGAAGAGTTTTTCAGTAGGTGATCAAGATACTGAATATCTTCTTGGAAAAACAAAACAAAAAAAAGGTAAGAAAAAAATGGTAAGACCCATGTTTCTTTATTCCAAGATTTAAAAAATTAAATTACAAAATTAATCAACCCAGTGGTAGTGGTACAAGCCTTTAATTCCAGCACTCGGGAAGCAGAGGCAGTTGAATATGAGTTTGAGGCCATCTTGACCAATAGAATGAGTTCCAGGATAGCCAGAGATACCAGGCTCTAAACCTTGTCTTGGGGAAAGATAGATAGATAGATAGATAGATAGATAGATAGATAGATAGATAGATAGATATTCTGAAATGATAATAGGCTTGAATTATAAATTATACAATATGCTGTAGAGTTTCTAGAATAAATTATAAAATATAGGGATGACCTGGGAGTCAGTCATGTTTCTTAGCAGGACAGATAAATTATGAAAAACAGCAAAACATGAACTTGAATAGCATGCTTATGTACACATGTATATGTACACAAACATTTGTGTATACACACACACACACACACACACACACACACACACACACATGTAACTATTCTGATTTCCAAAAGTAAATTTCTGAAGCAATTTTATAGTCTCACCAGTAGCACATGAAACTTCCCATTTTTTTCTACACATGGTGTTTTAAGAACTTTACTTTTACAGTTGTTATTTTAATTTAGCTATTCTGGTTAATATGAATCTCGTTGTGCTTCTGACTGTATTTCTTTGATAACTAGTGAATATGTGTATATCTTTACCAGGTATTTTTATAGTTTTTCTTGTAAAGTGTCTGTTAAACATTTTGTCCTTAAAAATTAGCCATTTATCTATTTGTTACAGGTTTACAAGAGGATTTTATCCTTCCTTCCTTCCTTCCTTCCTTCCTTCCTTCCTTCCTTCCTTCCTTCCTTCCTCCTTTCTTTCTTTTTCTTTCTTTCTTTCTTTCTTTCTTTCTTTCTTTCTTTCTTTCTTTCTTTCTTTCTTTCTTTCTTTCTTCTTTCTTTCTTTCTTTCTTTCTTTCTTTCTCTTTCTTTCTTTCTTTCTTTCTTTCTTTCTTT
>NC_034613.1:8090538-8111916 GCF_900095145.1 Mus pahari | reverse complement strand
TCTCTCTCTCTCTCTCTCTCTCTCTCTCTCTCTCTCTCTGTGTATCCATGATTTTTTGCATGAGTGTTTGTGTGCCACTTGCATACAGTTCTCATGGAGTCCAGAATAGGACATCTGATACCCTGGAACTAGAATTACAGAGAGATGTGAGCCATATGGATACTGGAAATTGAACCCATATCCTCTGCAAGAATAGCAAGTTTTCTTAACCAACTAATGAACCATATCTCCAGTACATTGGAGGAGTATTTAAATGCACTGTAGACTATTGTTTAAATTTATAGATATTGCCAGGTATTCTGTTATTTCTATTAATGAGGGTTATCAATTTTAACTGTGTATATTAATTACTTTCTTTATTGGTAGTATGTTTTGAAGGGATTATTTATTGAAGCTCCAAATCTGTAGGACAAACATGCAGAAAGACTGAATCTTGAGTGTGTTGGAACACCATACCTATAGCAGGTGCTTATCTATCAGTAAGAAAGCAAAATGAGAATCACATAGGCATAAGCTAAGCTTTTTGTTTGCCCAACATGAAGAAGAATCCTTCAGGAAGAAGGATCCAAGAAGCATGAGAAAAGCAACAAAAGACCCACATGTTGTTGTGAATCTCTGAATGTAGTAAAGGCTTCTGAACTTTTTAAAAGATTTCTGACCCTCCTCACTGATTAAACCAGTATGAAAAAAAGAGTTTTTGTTTGTTTGCTTGTGTTTTTCCTTTCTGGGGCTAGGGAAGTAACCCAAGGCCTTGTATGTGCAATTTCAATGCTTTATCACCTAGACACAAACTTAGCTTTATTTATGTTTGTTTGTTTCTTTTGTTTCTTTGTAGAACATGATTTTAATATTTTCAACTGTTAATATTCAACAAACAGAATAAAAATTTTAAGAAATATTTAATTGTTATGTCTCCATTTTCATTTCTGATTTTATTAATTTGGATACTGTCTCTGTGCCCTCTAGTTAGTCTGGCCAAGGGTTTATCTATCTTGTTGATTTCCTCAAAGAAACAGCTCCTGGGTTTGTTGCTTCTTCATATAGTTCTTTTTGTTTCTATTGGGTTGGTTTCAGCCCTGAGTTTCAGTATTTCCTGCCATCTACTCCTCTTGGGTGTATTTGCTTCTTTATGTTTTAGAGATTTCAGGTTTGCTGTCAAGCTGTTAGTGCAAACTCCCTTCAGTTTCTTTCTCTTTTTTCCTTTCATTTTTTATTAGATATATTCTTCATTTAAATTTCAAATGCTATCCTAAATGTCCCCTATACCATCCCCACACCCTGCTCCCCAACTCACCCACTCCTGCTTCATGGCCCTGGCATTACCCTGTCCTGGGACATAGGATCTTCACAAGACCAAGGGCCTCTCCTCACACTGATGGCCAAAAAGGCATTCCTCTGCTACATATGCAACTAGAGACACAGTTCTAGGGGGTACTGGTTAGTTCGTATGATTGACCCTCCTATAGGGTTGCCGACCCCTTTAGCTCCTTGGGTATTTTCTCTAGCTCTGTGTTTAGGGGCCCTGTGTTCCATCGAATATGACTGTGAGCATCCACTTCTGTATTTGCCAGGCAGTGGCATAGCCTCACAAAAGATAACTATATCAGGGTCCTGTCAGCAAAATCTTGCTGCCATATGCAATAATGTCTGGGTTTGGTGGTGTATATGGGATGGATACACAGGTAGGGCAGTCTCTGGATGGTCCTTTCTTTCCTCTCAGCTCAGAACTTTGTCTTTGTAACTCCTTCCATGGGTATTTTGTTCCCCATTCTAAGAAGGAAATAAGTATCCACACTTTGGTCTTCCTTCTTGAGTTTTATATGTTCTGCAAATTGTATATTGGGTAGTGTAAGTTTCTAGGCTAATATCCACTTATACATGGGTATGTATCATGTGTGTTCTTTTGTGATTGGGTAACCTCACTCAGGATTATATCCTTTTAATCCATCCATTTCATAATTTCATTGTTTTTAATTGCTGAGTAGTACTCCATTGTATAAATGTACCACATTTTCTGTATCCATNNCTCTGTTAAGGGACATCTGGGTTCTTTCCAGCTTCTGGCTATTATAAATAAGGCTGCTGTGAACATAGCGGAGCATGTGTCCTTATTACCAGTTGGAACATCTTGTATTACTGAGTTGAGAATTCTTTGTTTAGTTCTGTACCCCATTATTTAATAGGGTTATTTGATTTTCTGGAGTCCATCTTCTTGAGTTATTTATATATATATATATTGGATATTAGTCCCTTATCAGATTTAGGATTGGTAAAAATCCTCTCCCAATCTGTTGGTGGCCTTTTTGTCTTATTGACAGTATGTTTTGCCTTACAGAAGCTTTGCAATTTTATGATGTCACATTTGTTGATTCTCGATCATACAGCACAAGCCATTGCTGTTCTGTTCTGGAAATTTTCCCCTGTGCCCATATCTTCAAGGTTTTTCCCCACTTTCTCCTCTATAAGTTTCACTATCACTGGTTTTATGTGAAGGTCCTTGATGCACTTAGACTTGCACTTTGTACAAGGAGATAAGAATGGATCAATTTGCATTCTTCTACATGATAACCTCCAGTTGAGCCAGCATTATTTCTTGAAAATACTAACTTTTTTTTCCACTGGATGGTTTTAGCTCCTTTGTCAAAGATCTAGAGACCATAGTTGTGTGGATTCATTTCTTGGTCTTCAATTCTATTCCATTGATCTACCTGTCTGTGACTGTACCAGTACCATACAGTTGTTATCACAATTGCTCTGTAGTACAGATTTAGGTCAGGCATAGTGATTCCCACAAAGGTTCTTTTATTGTTGAGAATAGTTTTTGCTATCCTAGGTTTTTGTTGTTGTTGTTGTTATTCTAGAGCAATTTTTAAATTGCCCTCTCTAACTCTATGAAGAAGTGAGTTGTAATTTTGATGGGGTTGCATTGAATCTGTAGATTGCTTTTAGCAAGATAGCCATTTTTCCTATATTAATCTTGCCAATCCATGAGCATGGGAGATCTTTCCATCTTCTGGGATCTTCTTTGATTTCTTTCTTCAGAGACTTGAAGTTTTTATCATACAGATTTTTCACTTCCTTAGTTAGCATCACACCAATGTATTTTATATTATNTNTGACTATTGTGAAGGGTGTTGTTTCCCTAATTTCTTTCTCAGCCTGTTTATCCTTTGTGTAGAGAAAGGCCACTGATTTGTTTGAGTTAATTTTATATTCAGCTACTGCACTGAAGCTGTTTATCAGGTTTAGGAGTTCTCTGGTGGAATTTTTGGGGTCACTTATATATACTATCATATCATCTACAAATATTAATATTTTGACTTCTTCCTTTCCAAATTGTATAGCCTTGACCTCTTTTGGTTGTCTAATTGCTCTGGATAGGATTTCAAGTACAATATTGAATAGGTAGGGAGAAAGTGGGCAGTCTTTTCTAGTCTCTGATTTTAGTGGGATTGCTTCAAGTTTGGCTTCATTCAGTTTGATTTTGGCTACTGGTTTTCTGTATATTGCTTTTATTATGTTTAGGTATGGGCCTTGAATTCCTGATCTTTCCAAGACTTTGATCATTAATGGGTGTTTGATTTTGTCAAATGCTTTCTCAATATCTAATGAGATAATCATGTGGTTTTTGTGTATGAGTTTGTTTATATAGTGGATTAAGTCAATGTATTTTGATATATTAAACCATCCCTGCATCCCTGGGATGAATCCTACTTGATAATGATGGATGATTGCTTTGCTGTGTTCTTAGATTCAGCTTGCAATAATTTTTTTTGAGTATTTTTGTATCCATATTCATAAGGGATATTGGTCTGAAGTTCTCTTTTTGGGGGAGGGGTCTTTATGGGGTTTAGGTAGCAGAGCAATTTTGGCCTCATAGAATGAATTGGGTAGAGTACTTTCTATTTCTATTTTGTGGAACAGTTTGAGGAGAATTGGAATTAGGTCTTCTTTGCTGGTCTGATATAACTCTTCACTAAACCCATCTGCTCCTGGGCTCTTTTTGGTTGGGAGACAATTAATGACTGTTTCTATATCTTTAGGAGATATGGGGCTGTTTAGGTCATCAATCTGATCCTGATTTAAATTTGGTAGCTTGTATCTGTCTAGAAATTTGTCCATTTCATCCAGGTTTTTCAGTGTTGTTTAGTATAGCCTTTTGTAGTAGTATCTGATGATGTTTTAGATTTCCTTGTGTTCTGATTTTATGACTTTGTTTTCATTTCTGATTTTCTTAATTAGGATACTATCCCTGTGCCCTCTAGTTAGTCTGGCTAAGGGTTTATTCTTCTTGTTGATTTTCTAAAAAGACCAGCTTGGTTTGGTTCATTCTTTTTTAATTTTTGTTTGTTTGTTTCTTTCTTTCACTTGGTTGATTTCAGCCCTGAATTTTATTATTTCCTGATGTATACTCCTCTTGATTGAATTTGCTTTCTTTTGTTCGAGAAATTTTAGGTGTGCTGTCAAGCTTCTAGTTTATGCTCTCTCTAGTTTCTTTCTATCTGCACTCAGATCTATGAGTTTTCCTCTTAGGACCGCTTTCCTTATTTTACATAAATTTGGATATGTTGTGGCTTCATTTTCATTGAATTCTAAAAAGTCTTCAATTTCTTTCTTTATTTCTTCCTTGAAAAAGTTATCATCGAATAGAGTGTTGTTCAGCTTCCAAAGTGACTGTTGGCTTTCTATTATTTATGTTGTTATTGAAAATCAGTCTTCGTCCATGGCAATATGATAGGATGCATGGGATAATTTCAGTATTTTTGTTTCTGTTGTGGCCTTTTTTGCCCAATTATATGTTTACTTTTGGAGAATTTACCGTGAGGTGCTAAGAAGAAGGTATACCCTTTTGTTTTAGGATAAAATATCTGTAGAGTTCTGTTAAATCCATTTGTTTCATAACTACTTTTAGTTTCACTGTGTTTCTTTTTAGTTTCTGTTTCCAGGATCTGTCCATTGATGAGAATGGGGTGTTGAAGTATCCCACTAGTATTGTGTGAGGTACAATGTATGCTTTGAGCTTTACTATACTTTCTTTAATAATGTGGATACCCTTGCATTTGGAGCGTAGATATTCAGAATTGAGGTTCATCTTGGAAGATTTTATCTTTGTTGAATATGAAGTGTCCATCCTTTTCTTTTTTATTAACTTTGGGTTGGAAGTTGATTTTATTTGGTATTAGACTGCCTACTCTAGCTTGTTTCTTCAGACAATTTGCTTGGAAAATTGTTTTCCAGCCTTTAACTCTGAGTTAGTGTCTATCTTTTTCCCTGAGGTCGGTTTCCTGTATGCAGCAACATGTTGTGTCCGCTTTATGTAGCCAGTCTGTTCATCTATGTCTTTGTGGGGGTGTTGTCCATTTTTATTAAGAGATATTAAGGAAAAGAAATTATCGCTTCCTGTTATTTTTGTTGTTAGAGTTGATATTCTGTTCTTGTGGCTATCTTCTTTTAGGTTTATTGAAGGGTTATTTTCTGGCTTTTTCTAAGGCATAATTTCCATCTCTGTGTTTGAGTTTTCACTTTATTATGCCTTGAAGGGTTGAATTCGTGGAAAGATATTGTGTGAATTTGTTTTTGTCATAAAATAATTTGATTTCTCCATCTATGGTAATTGAAAGTTTTGCTGTGTTCTCTTAGGGTCCATATGATACCTATCTAGGGTCTTCTGGCTTTCATTGTCTTTGTTGAGAAATCTGGTGTGATTCTAATAGGTCTGCCTTTATATGTTACTTGACCTTTTTTTCCTTATTGCTTTTAATATTCTATATTTCTTTAGAGCATATGTTGTTTTGATTATTATGTGTCAGGAGGAATTTCTTTTCTGGTCCAATCTATTTGGAGTTTTTTAGGCTTCTTGTATGTTCATGGGCATCTCCTTCTTTAGGCTAGGGATGTTTTCTTCTATAATTTTGTTGAATATATTTACTGGCCCTTTAATTTGAAAATCTTCATTCTCATCTATACCTATTATCCTTAGGTTTGGTCTTCTCATTGTATACTGGATTTCCTGGATGTTTTGAGTTAGGATCTTTTTGCATTTTGTATTTTCTTGGATTGTTGTGTCCATGTTTTTTCTCTGGAATCTTCTGCACCTGAGATTCTCTCTTCCATCTCTTGTATTCTGTTATAGATGCTTGCATCTATGGCTCCCGATTTCTTTCCTAGCATTTCTATCTCCAGTGTTGTCTCACTTTGTGATTTGTTTATTTTTTCTAATTCCATTTTAGATTCTGGATGGTTTTATTCAATTTCCTCACCGGTTTAATTGTGTTTTCCTGTAACTCTTTAAGGTATTTAAGAGAGAGTTAGTTGTGTTTTCTCTTTAAGGGCTACTACCTGTTTACCTGTGTTTTCCTGTAATTCTTTACCGGAGTTATCAATGTCCTTCTTAAAATCCTCTACCAGCATCACGAGGTATGTTTTTAAATCTGAATCTTGCTTTTTCAGTGTATTGGTGTATCTAGGACTCACTGGGGTGGGAGTACTAGGTTCTAATGATTCCAAGAAATTTTGGTTTCTGTTGGTAAGATTCTTATATTTGCCTTTCACTATCTGTTAATCTCTGGTGTTAGATGTTCTAGCTATCTCTAACTCAAGCTTGTTTCTCCTGTATGTTTTTAAGCCTGTTCCAGCTCTCCTGGGAGACTATCTCTCTCCTGGCAAGACTAGTGCATGGAGGGCTCTGCAACAACCCCACCTCCTGGTTGCAGATGTAGGCCCATAGGACCCTGCCCCAGAAGCTCTGTTGCCTTTGCTCTCCTGAGCAGAACTGCCTTAGGAAGACCCTGGAGAGAAAATGGTGTACTCCCCTGAGTCCTGGGGTCAAAGCACTCCTGGAGGCAAGTTCTCCTCTGGCAGGGAAGGTGCACAGAGGACTGACAATCAGCTCTACCTCCTGGCTGAAGATGTAGGCCAGTAAGACCATGTCCCAGAAGCTCTGTGGCTTCTGTGGCCTGTGTTCCCCTGAGTGGACCTGCCTTCGAGAGATTCTGGAGAGAAAATCATGATCTCCCCTGAGTCCCAAGGTCAGATTACTCACTGTAGGCAAGCTCTCCTCTGGCAGGAAAGGTGCACAGAGGATTGAGAATCATCTCTGCCTCCTGGCTGTGGATGTAGGCCTGTAGGAACCTGTCCCAGAGGCTCTGTTCCTTCTGTGGCCTGTGCTCTCCTGAGCAGATCCACCTCAGAGAGACACTGGAGAATAAATGGCCACCTCACCTGAGTCCTGGGATCAGATCACTCTTTGGAGGCAAGCTCTCCTCTGGCCAGTTTATTCAATATAGCAACAATGTTGAAATCTTAGCTATGATATAATAGATATATTTTTCAATTTTTAAAAATTACATTTTAAATTTATTTTTATATAAGTATTTTACCTGTTGTATTATATGTGCCAGGTATATCCCTGGTCCCTGCAAGAGTTAGACCAGTTTATCAGATCCCTTAGAACTGGAGTTATAACAACTTAATCGATTTTTCTAGCCTCTGATTTTGTTCTCTTTAAGTGACAATCTGAGTGTCTATTTGAATATAGTTCTACTTGGGTGTGATGGGCAAGAATATATTCTATATATTGTGAGCACCTTACTGGGAGTTGTATAGAATAGTAAAAATGTGGCAGGTGATCTTTCATCTTATCACAGACAAAATCCTAAGGACTGCTTGTCAGGCTAGCTTCTGAGAGTTTGGCATTTACAAAAATATAAGTCCACAAAGGATTCTCAATATTAGTTCTTATTGACATCTCTGTATTTCTGGTTTAATTTTGGAAAAGGAAGACAATGGAAAACCAAGAAACAAATCTTCCTGGCTTCTGTAACTGCAAAATAATGTCTTGCATTGCACTCATGAGGCAAATAAAAGCAATCTTTTTTTTATTATTCTGCCAATATTGACTTCTAGGAAATTGTTCCTTTCAATGTCAGCTGGTGTCCTGTGAAACAGCTTTAGTAATAAAATTCCAGAACCTTGTTGACTACACACTTTTATTTCTCTTTTTATTTTATATTAATTTCCGGTCCCCAATATCACATTGTTGCTTTAGTTTTTTGTATGCACTTATCCTTCAACTGAGCTTTCTCATTTTTCAGACTTTTCGTTATGGTGATTTCAGAATTTAATATTGAAAAACAGAGCTATATTTTCTCTGAATTATAAAAATGTGTTTTAGTACACTTTTTTATTTTTACTCTTTTGAAAGATTTTCCTGAATTGTTATCTTCCATGTAGCATGTTAAAAATTTTTAATTGAATTTTCAGATGTTTACAAAAGTAAAAAAATGAAGATAACTCTTAAGATAAATTATATTGTATTTCCTATTTTAAATCATTTTAAAATATCAGCATTATTTTATAAAATAACTTTATAGTATCATAGTCAAATGTCTCTAAATTTCATAGCACTTTCGATATTTATTTATCCAGACAATAAAAAATTAATAAACATATGAGAATATTAAAAGATGATACCTTTAACATTGCCTTATATAATTTCCTATGGAATTGACCTGTGCTCTTCTAACATCTTTTACAGAAATTAACTTACTACAGAGTTTAGTTTCAGTTCATTTTCTATTGCTATCACAGAATACCTAAAACTGGACTGTTTATAAAGGAAAAAGATCAGCTTATAGTTCTAGCATCTGGAAACCTAAGATTGGATATACTCTCAACAAAGATTTTGTAATGAGTTAAAACATGGAAGAGAGGTAGAGAAACAAGCAACTACATATAAAAGAGATAAAATAGAAGGAGTTACATTGAATTATCCAAAGCAGCTCCTATCATGATTAATTCAACTAGTCAAGAAAAGGACTCAGTATGCAAGAAAATCATGTATGACATAATGGCCTATTCTTATCTCTCCAAACATTGTTACTTATAATAAGAACTAAAATTTACAAGGACAAACATGTAACAGACAAACTACATCAAAACTATAATAACTTATAAATCTTATAAATCACAGATCTAATTCTCAGTTTCTTATGCTCCGTGGCTACTAAGAGTCTTTTTTGCATACTACTATCTGACATTTTGTTTATAATTACAATTCCTTTGTTCCATTATTGCAATGACTTCATACAATACTATGGTCTCCAACAATAACTATTCAATCCCATAAAACATAATAAACACTATTTCTCCTGCATAGGCTAAACGCTTGTGATATTTATCCCCAAGTATATTCTGCTCCTCCAGTATTCCATGGGAACTTCCTATTGGAGAAAATTTCTATAATTGTGCTACCATAATATATTTTCTATACTCCACTTATTGTAGTGCTGATAGCTTTATTTCTAGCCAACATATACAATATTCTTTCAAATACTATTTTGGAAACTGCTGTGTAGCACTACTTACCATGTGACTTTTGTTATAAAATAACTTTTATAGTGCCATAGTCTCTAACTTTTGCCTATAACTTTCATACCTTTAACAACTCTATTTTCTTGAGAATAAATTTTTGAGGTATTTTTTTATTTTTTATGGGTTATTTTATTTATTTACATTTCAAATGTTTTCTCCCTTCCCAGTTTACCCTCCACAAACCTTCTATCCACCTCCCCTGCCCCTATGAGGGTGCTCACCCACCCATCTACCCACTCCAGCCTTAGCACCCTAGCATTCCACTATACTGGGTCATCAAGTCTCCACAGGACCAAGGGGCTCCCCTCTTATTGATGCTAGTCCTCTGCTACATATGAAGCTGGAGCCATGGGTCTCTCGAACTCTTTGGTTGCTGGTTTAATCCCTGGGAGTTTTCTGGGGTGTGTAATTGGTTGATATTGTTGTTCTTCCTATGGGGTTACAAACCCCATCAGCTCCTTTAGTCCTTCCCCTAATTCTTCCAATAGAGTCCCCATATTCAGTCCGATGGTTGGCTGCAAGCATCCACATCTGCATTGGTCAGGCTCTGGCAGAGACCCTCAGGGGACAGCTATATCAGGCTCCTGTCAACAAGCACTTCTTGGGCTCAGCAATAGTTTCTGGGTTTGTTGTCTTCATGTAGGATGGATCCCCAGGTGGGGCACTCTCTGGATGGCCTTTCTTTCAGTTTCATCTCCACTTTTTGTCCCTGCATTTCATTTTGACAGGAGCAATTCTGGATTAATATTTTTGAGATGGGTGGGTGGCCCCATCCCTCAAATGGGTGCTGTGCCTATCTACTGGATATGGTCTCAGCAGGTTCTATCTCCTGTTTGTTGGGTATTTCAGCTATCATCATCCCTGTTGGGTCCTGGAATTCTCTTGTTTTCAAGGAATCTTGAACTTTCTAGTGGCTACCACCAGTTCCCCATTCTCCACTGCTATATACCTCCATTAAATTTCCTAACCCTCCATTCCTCTCTTCTGTCCCAGCTATTAAAAAAATGACTCATGAAATTCACAAGCAAATGGATGCAACTAGAAAATATCATCCTGAGTGAGGTAAATTTTCTTGAAAAATGGATTTGAGATACTGAGATTTGCATGCAAAGGGATACTGGAGAATGATATTGGATAAGAATGTTCAGAAGATATAGGGGCTCAGAGGTCTTTGTGCATTAGGGGGACCGGGATATTAGCTATACAAAGTTATTCTTTCAAGGAAAGGGATATGAGGCATGTTTTCCACCCAGAAGGCTGGAGCAGATATGCTTCCTAGTTTGGTATCCTTTGTGAAATATATGTGATCAAAGCCTTTCTGGCACCAGAAAGTACTCCAGACTCATTCTTATAAATTTGTTTTTCTTAGTCAATTTATAGAGTCTATCTTTATGAAAGATGTCATATGTACATTACAACATGGTTAGATATAGTCATGTCTGATCCATACTTAGAATGCTTTGTTCCTCAAGGAGATTTAGGTATGCTTTGTTTTGAAAGTGGGATTGACTTTAGCATCACAAGAATTGTTGTCTCCAGATTGTGTGATGCTTAAATAAGCCTAAAATAAATCCCTTGGGATCAGAATCACAAAGTTTGAAACAACTCCTGCTACTGAGTTCTGTTGTGCTGAACTGCCTGCCTTCTTGCCATGCTTGATCAATTATCACTTTCCTGACCCATGAAGCTTGAAGAAACCCCTACTAGTAGGAGAACAAGGGAAGTATGATTGGGTAGAATGAGTTGCACCATCAGTTTTAGCTAATCAAATGGGAAATTCTGAAGAGCTTTAAAATAAATTCCATCTAGAGGTTAGAGAAATGGCTCAGTGGTTAAGAACACAAGATGCTCTTTCAGAGAATCTGTGATCAATTCCCCAAACCCATTTTGGCAGCTCACAAATTCCTGTAAATTCACCTTTAGGGGATCTGACACCTTTAGTTTACAAAGGAATCTGTGGCATATACACAGAGCCAAACACAAGCAAAAATTAATCTATAAAAGTAGAAATACTCTGATATTCTATCTTAAGGTAAGGAGACCAGGCCTTTGTAGATCAACAATCAATCATTAAATGCAACCTTGGAAGTTGTAAGATTCTCTTGTTAAAGGTAATTCACAGAGAGGGTGCTATTATGTCCTGTATAGAGGTAACACTCTCAGAAAACAGCGGAATTATTTCCATGAAAGTGCCTAATACAAAGTTTAGATGCACAGATATACATGTTTCTAGTTGCAGATACTTATAGAATTAATTGCATTAGAATCAATTTAAAGTAATAGTCATTCAAAAGTCTTCAACTCAGAAAAATCTTTAAAGGAATTTGTCCTCATTAGTACAATTTCCTAAGCAGACAGATAACTAAAACACAAATGACAGAAAATGCAAAATATTTTAATTAATTATTTTATTTATTTGCATCCCAAATGTTGTTTGTTCTTCTGGTCCTTCCTCCCAGAGTTCTTCATCTCATCCCCTCTCCCCTTCAACTCTGAGAGGACCAACCACCCTGAGGCCACACAAGGAAGTCCTCTGCTACATATGTTCTAGAGGGCCTCGCCCATATATGCTCTTTGGTTGGTAGCTTAGTCTCTTGGAGATCTAAGGGGTCCTGGTTATTTGACACTATTGGTCTTCTTATGGGGTTATCATCCCCATCAGCTCCTTTGAACCTTCCCCTTATTTTCCATAGAGTTCTCTGACCTCAGTACAATGGTTGGCTGTACATATCTGCATCTGTCTCAGTCAGCTGCTGGGAGAGCTTCTCAGAGGACAGCCATGATACAATTAAGAACTATCTTTATAATAAGTAATCAAATGCCTTAATTGAGCAACAGACTTTATACAGTGTGGCAAAATAAAAATTATAAAATTGGTTGATTACTTACTGTATATTTCCTAAGTCATACACACACTAAGATGAGAGCTTTACACCAACTAACTAGTCAAAATACTGAGATGTTAGCCAGTATTAGTGGAAAACAATCAAAAACAAATCTACGGAGCACAGAGAAAGCATTTACAAACAGTGAGTTGTATTAGCAAAGCTTATTAAATTTGAACTAGTGGCTATACAGACCATGCCCATCTGTGGGGCTTGCAAGTCATTCATATATATATATATATATATATATATATATATATATATATATATATTTCATGTATATGTATATATTCTCTCTCTCTCTCTCTCTCTCTNCTCTCTCTCTCTCTCTCTCTCTCTCTCTCTCTCTCTCTCTCTCTCTCTACCCCTGTTCAGGCACATGTGCTCTCTTTCCCTTGCCCCCTCCTTCTTTCCTCTACAGCTGATAGCTGCTGTACAAGAAAAGGGTAGATACCCTACTGAGCGTTTGCCTGTGAATCTGATTTTGATTTTTTAGAAGACAAGCTTCCTGAGTCCTTAAACAGTCAGGAGCACATGTCACTTGATGGACACACATTAACTAAACATATCCTCAGTTTTTATTTTACTAAGAGTTTACATGTAGTTTATCTAACATATTAACAAACACAGTCATAAGAAATAAGAGAAGAAATAAGGCATGAATTATAGTTTAAAATATACAAAATATGCCACATAGTTCACAAACTTTTCAAAAAGACGTCTTGAATTCCAAAGAAATGTAACTATTTGAGGAAAAAGAAAAATATTGAGGAAGTTCTCAGGTGAAGATGGAAGGAAAACCCCATTGCTTTTTATCAAAAAACTTAAAAAAATCAGAAAAGAAAAAATAATCTCACCAATGGATCAAATGGAGTTGACATTGAAATTGTCATTTATGTAACATATATATGTTAATATATGTATGCATAATAAGAACATTTTACCTATAAATGTAAATGTTGAGCTTAATAATCCAATAAATATAGACTCTAAATATGTTTTCCCTTTTACAAATGATACTGTTTTTATCTTTACTACTTTACAATGTACATTTACATCAAACATTTTTTCTCTCCCTCAGTACAGTTATTTACCAGATCTTTTCTATTAAGCTTGTCTCTCTAATAGATACATATTTCAAATAAACCAAGGTAAATTCATGTCTATGTATAGGTGATAGATAGATAGATAGATAGATAGATAGATAGATAGATAGATAGATATAGACCCTAAGTCCCAAGGTCTGTCCTGACACTGGGCAAAGTTATTGTTTCTATGCTAACAAACAGATTAAAATTATAGAAGAAAATAAATGTATACAGAAGGAGCTATGTCTTTTTAAGCAGCAAGTAGCTGTCTTTAGCTAAGCACTTATAGAAGAGGTAAAGAATCCTGGCCAGACTTAGCTGTTGACTCACTGATCACCATTATTTACTTGCAAATAATCCTTCCTCACTTGGTGCTCTTTCTGGAGACATCCTACCACCACATATTATTAGTGTGTTAAGATGGACAGAAGATTTTGCCAGACCTATCAAGCTCCATAATTATCATAGTAGACATCTATTCTTTAAAGAAACCATATCAACCAGACAACAAATATTTATATAAATTTATCAAAATTTTCATCTATCACACTTAAAAATCCCTGAGACCAACTCTTAACTTTGAAAATGGGGACTGCCTTTCTGTGAATTGCATGGTCTGTATTCCACTTTTACAAGCCCATCCTGGAAAAGAATTATCTCCTCTAGCAATGTTGATCTTCTCATTTGTTTTGGTAGTGGGAATAGGTGGTAAGTCTTCCAGGCCCCAGTGTCTAGCCTGCTGAGTTCCTCCTTCAAACTAAATGGTCCTCAAACTTCCTTCCTTCTCCCATTTCCAAATTTTCACATCAACAAGAATAAAACCTAGGGAAATGGAGTACTAGTAACATATTTAAATATGAAAATATATTCTCTGAAACAAAATGTTTTACCTCTGTGCAAATACTATGTTATTGGACTTCAGGGTCACAATCTGTGGCTCAAGTTTTCTGGCCATCCATCTTGTGGATACTATTTAAAATAATCAAGTTAAAAGAGGAAGTTGGCCTTGAATTTATGGTCCACCTGCTTCCACCTCCTTTAGCAAGTCCTACTGGCATGACATTTACAAAATGGTGTATTACTCATATGTTTAAAGTAATGACATCATGAATTTTGTAGGCAAATAGATGGTATTAGACAATACTATCACAAGTGAGATAACCCAGACCCAGAAAGACAGACATGCTATGTACTCCTAAGCATGTATCAGCTGTTAAGTAACAGACCCAGAATGGCAAAATAAAAAGAAGGGCTCAAGAGAGCCCTTAATACATTAATCTCCCAGTGAAGTTGGAATAGAATAGATATAATGGGTGGACTGAGGGTGGGTGACCACTGGAATAAGAGAAATCACACAAGTAGAGGATAGAGAGAGAGAGAGAGTTCTACTTAAGGATATACCCACCTAACCAGTCTCAAAGTATGATTCTGTGGTTCTGACTAACACTGACTTATAATTATCTGTACTTCACAAGCTATAAGGTCGTCTGACAAGGCATTAGAACTGGGTGAAATCTCTTTCTGGAAGACAGGTTCCTCCTCTGGATGGAGCTCTTACCTTTTCCCAGTATAAGATACTAGAAAAAGTATGATGCCGGGGGGGGGGGGAGGTTCCTCTGGTTTCATTGTCTGATAGTCAAATTAAAAGACATAGGTATCTCTTCCAAATCTCTTCATTTCTGCTAGACTTGTTAAAATTCCAAAGCCAAAGTTAGCCTATTTCAACATTGTCATTATTTGAACATTTAATATGGCCCAAGGCAAAATTATTTCTACATAAAGATCAACCTTAAAACTAATCTTTAATTTTACATTTTAAGTTTATGTAGAAAAATCAGTTCATATATTTCAGCATTTAACAAAAATATATTTGTACTTATTTTAGGTAATTTCTCCTAAATTCTTCAATCAGATTTAAAACAATAGCAACAATAACAGCAACAACAAGAACCACAATAAACAATTGTGGTTTTGTAGCAAACAACAGAAAGTTGGAGACCTAAATCATCATCTTATGGAGTAAATTTAAAATAGGCATTTTAGATAAGACTGCTAGAGGTGAAGTCAAGAAATGAGTTTCTTCTTCTTCTTCTTCTTCTTCTTCTTCTTCTTCTTCTTCTTCTTCTTCTTCTTCTTCTTCTTCTTCTTTTTCTTCTTCTTCTTCCTCTTCCTCCTCCTTTTAAATTTTCAATTAATTAATTTTTAATTTTTAATAACATCTAGGGTAGTATGTCTCCACTAGAACCCAGCTATCCTATTACAGCAAGCGCTGAAAATTCCAACACAGGTGAAGCACAAAAGAAAGACCTTAAAACCAACTTTATGGAGATGATAGAGATCTTTAAATAAGAAATGAATAAGTCCCTTGAAGAGTGCCAAGAAATGAAAAATAAAGCAAACAGTTGAAGAAAATGAATAAAATTGTTCAATACTTGAAAATTAAAATAGAAGCAGTAAAGAAAACAAAATCTCAGGGGATTCTAAAAATTCTAGGTAAGTAAACAGGAATACCAGAAACAATCATCACGCACAGAGTAGGAGAGGTGGTACTCTCAGTATCTCATGCACTGAAGATATGATAGAAGAAATAGATAAATCTGTCACTGAAAATGCTAAATCTATAAACAGTCTTGGCACAAAACATCAAGGGTATTGGGTACACTAATTAAAGAGCAAACCTAAGAATAACTGGAATATGGGAAGAAGAATCCCAGGTCAAAGACCTAGAAAACAGTTTTAACAAAATCAGAGAAGAGTATCTTCCTAACATAAAGAAAGAGATGCTCATAAATGTACAAGAGCCTTACATAACACCAAATAAATTGGATCAGAAAAGAAAGTTTCCCTTGTCAAATGATAATGAAAACACTAAACATATTGAACAAAGAAAGAATACTAATAGCTGTAAGGGGGAAA
Source organism: Mus pahari (assembly GCF_900095145.1). Taxonomy (NCBI): domain Eukaryota; kingdom Metazoa; phylum Chordata; class Mammalia; order Rodentia; family Muridae; genus Mus; species Mus pahari. Next base: position 8,095,655 of record NC_034613.1, on the reverse strand, counting down.
GGCCAAGTAACATGTAAAGTCAGACCTATTAGAATTTCCCTCAAATTCTCAATGGAGACTCTCATAGACAGGAAGGCCTAGACACATGTCCTCCAGACATAACACCAGAGATGCCAGCACATACTACTATACCCAGCAAATCTTTCAATCACCATAAATGGAAAAAGTTCATTGATAAAGTCAAATTCCAACAGTATCTATCTACAAATCCAGTCCTACAGAAGATAGTAGAATCTTCCAACACAAAAAGTTTAACACATCAAAACACAGAAAATAATCTCACATCAATAAAAAGGCAGGAAATATACACAGTACCACAACCAACAACAACAATGACAACAACAACAAAATAAGAATAATTAATAAGCATTGTTCATTAATATCTCTCAGTATCAATGAACTGAATTCACAAAAAAGAGACACAGACTAACAGAATAGATAGGGAAACAGGATCCATCCTTCTGTTGCATACAGGAAACACACCTCAACATCAGAGACAGACATTAACTCAGGGTAAAGGGTTAGAAAAAGATTTTCCCAGCAAATGGACCTATGACGCAAGCTAGTAAAGGAAATGTTACTAAAGCTTAAGTCACACACTGCCTTCCTCCACATCGATAGTGGGAAGCTTCAATACCTCACTTTCAAAAAAAGGACAGGTCACCAAATTAAAAATAGAAACATTGAAACTAACAGACAGTATGAATCAAATAGACCTAGCATATATCCTCAGAACATTTCACTCTTTAGTGAATATATAAATGTAAAATATAGAAAATATATTTCTTTTGGGTACATTACAGAACTTTCTCTAAAACTGACTAGATACTTAGGCACAAAGGAAGTCTCAACAGATACAAGAAAATTTAAATAATCTTCTGCATTCTGTCAGACCACCATGGATTAAAGCTAGATCTCAACAACAAAAGAAACAACAGAAAGGCTACAAACTCATGGAAACTGAACAACTCTCTACTAAATAACTACTGTGTCAAGGCAAAGGTAAAGAAAGAAATTAAAGATTTTTTTTAGAGTTCAATGAAAATGAGTAAGTACCATACTCAAACTTATGGGACACAATGAAAGCTGTGTTAAGCGGAATGTTCATAGCACCAAATGCCTTCATAAAGAATCTGGAGGGATCTCATACTAGCAAATTAGTAGCATATCTGAGAATTTGAGAATTAAAAACAAAAAAAACAAACAAAAAAGCAAGCATAACCAAGAAGAGAAGTTGATAGGAGATAATCAAACTGAGGGCTGGAATCAATAAAATAGAAACAAAGAGAACTATACAAACAATCAAAAAAACTAAGAGCTGTTTGTTTTTGTTTTGTTTTGTTTTGTTTTGTTTTGTTTTTTAAGAAAATCAACAAGATAGGCAAAGCCTTGGCCAAACTAACTGAAAGACAGAGAGACAAACTAACTGAAAGGCAAACTAACACAGTAAGAAATTAGAAGAGGGACATAACAACAAAGAGGAAATCCAAAGAATCATTAGAAACTTTAAAAACCTGCACTCCACAAAACTGGAGACTCTAAAAGAAATGGAAAATTTTCTCTGTATAGACTACCTATGATCTACAATAGAAGAATGAATAAAGAAAATGTGATCCATTTACACAATGGAGCATTACTCAGCTTTAAAAAAAAAAGATATATCATGAAATGTGCAGGTGAGTAGATGGAACTAGAAAGATCATTCTGAGTAAAGCAACCCAGAAGCACAAATAAAAACATATGTCTTAGCTTATAAGTGGATATTAGCTGTAAAGTAAAAAGATAATTATGCTACAATTCACAGATGTAAAGAGGCTATGTAACAAGTAAGGATAAAAGGTGGATGGATGGATCTCCCTGGGAACGGTATAAAATAGATTTTGTGGGTGGACTAGGGGCAGATGGAGATGGGAACAGGAGTGGAATCTGGTTTCAGGGAGAGAGTACCAGGAGAGATGATGGGAATTGGAAGGCATGAGGGTAATGAGGAAACTGAGTGAAATGTAACTCCCTAGAATCTAAGAGTGTCACCCTTGTTAAGACTAATTGTAATTGTAGAGACAGAGCCTGAACTATACATCTTCTGTAACCAGGCATGGCTTCCACTGGTAGGATTGGGACATCAGCCCAGCCACAAAATCTTCAACCTCCAATTTGTTCTGCATGCAAGATAATATGGGGTAAAGGTGGCATTGAACTTTTAAGAGTGGCCAGTCAATGACTGGGCAAAATTTAGACCCATATTGCAGATAGAGAGCCCACCCCTGATGCTGTCTGTGTGATCAAGAAAAAGAGTCTGATAGCCCAGAGACCTAAGGTAGAACTAAACACAACTGCCCCACCCTAGTCAACATAAATGTTTTTAATGATATTATGCTATAATCATACACTATAGTCATCACAGTGTCATCAGAGGGGTTTCATTCAGTAACTGATGGGAGCAGATACAGAGACCCACATCCAAACATTGAACAGAGAATAGAAAAGGATGGATTGTAGGAGCCAGGGAGGGATTGAGGACACCACAAGAATATCGCCCATCTAAGCAGGGCTCATGGTAGCTCACAGAGACTGAAATGACAATTAGGGAGCTTGTATGGGTCTGAGTTAGTTGCTTTGCATATATGTTATGGTTGTGTAGCATGGTGTTCTTATGGGAATCCCAACATAGGAATGGGGATTTTTCTGACTCTTTTGCCTGCTCTGGGGACACTTTTACTCCTATTGAGTTGGTTCATCCAGCCTTGATATGAAGGTATGCGTTTAGTCTTATGTAACTTATGTCATGATCTGCTGATATCCCTGGGAAGCCTGCTCTTTCCTGAGGGGAAATGGAGAAGGAATAATGGATCTTTGGAAGAGGAGAGATGTGGAGGAGAATTTGCGAGAGGAGAGGGTGGTGAAACCACAGTCAGTATGTAATATATGAGAGGATTTTAAAAGGAATAGAATAGACACAAATGTATTTGCTCTTATATAGCCTAAAATGACCCTAAGCATATTTGCACAAATAAACACTAAAAATGTTTTAAAGATGTGACAATCATGATTATAAGCACACAACAAGTTAAAATTGAAACACAATGCTAAAGGGGACAGTTTCCTTTTTAGGAGCTCCAGACACAGAAATTAGATATTTTTTGTAGCATTGCCTTCTTAGAAATCACCCTAAAACCTTAAAGGATTACTGAAATGTAATTCTCTCTAGAGGGTACCAAAGACATAAAGAGTTAATATTTTTATGAATGTACAAATCACAAAAAATTCTCCTCAACACCCTTGTCCAATTCACACAGTGCAACAGAAACACAATGGCTCAAACGAACTGGGATTCTTTCCTGGCATATGGCTCTTGACCTAAATTGTTCCTCAGAACCCAAAATTTGCTTCAAAGAGTTGTTAAATTGATGCGGCTTGTACAAAAATTGGCACTTGTTAGATTTGGAGTCTGTCCCATTAAGAGACTCCTGATTCCAGAATATCAGACTCCTGAAAAATAATAATGCCATGTTCACAGATAGAAATGACAGGTCCCTTAGTGTAAGGATTAAAATACGGTGGTCACCTGTTGGGAGGTACAGGGAGGGAGCAAATCCAAGACATGGGAGACCTAACCATGTCACAGTGAAGCCATGGACTTATAAGAATGTCGGAGGGGAGTCTTCCTATCTCTGAAGTACTTGACTTTGACTGATGATTCCCAAAGCCTTCAAAATTTCTCTATCCCACCACCATGATGACCATGTTTCTCGGTTTAACAATGATAGATTTCTGAGGCAGTATAAATAGGCAGAAAGGCAGAAAAAGACCAGAGTCAGACCTTCAACAAATATAACTTTTTATTAACGCAGTGATGGGCAGCCTCACATCTACAGCAAATTGAGGGGTATGCCAAGAGAGAAAGCTGTCTGTGACCTTTTAGGAACAGGGTACAGTCTTATAAAAGATTTCTCACCCTCCCAAATGACTAAAGCAGAATAAAAAATTCTCTCTTTTTTTAAAGTTTTTATTAGCTATTTTCTTCATTTACATTTCAAATGCTATTCTCAAAACTCCCCTAAACCATCCCCCTGCCCTGCTCCCCTACCCACTCACTCCCACTTCTTGGCCTTGGCATTCCCCTGTACTCAAGGCCTACCTCCAGTAACACACTTCCTCTAACAAGGCGATACATTCTAATCTTTCCAAATATTTCCATTCCATTGCAACCAAGCATTCAGGGTCATTTTTATTCAAATGACCATAGCGGGTAATGTGGTGGAGTATAGTTAAAGAAAGCACAGTATGGATGCTTTGGGCTGCCATCATCAATACTGGCATAGTAAGAATGGAAGACTCATGTATAAGAAAGATCAAATAGTACGTGTCAGGATGAGTCACAGCATAAAGTTTACAAGTGCAAAAAGGTCCTGATAAAGTCATGGTGAAAGAAAAGTTTAAAATCTATTAACAGTTCAAATAAAAATTTTGAGCTAGATGGAGTCTAGCTCAAAGTCTTACCCCTAGCTGAGTAACTAGTGCTAATTTATAGTTGCAAGAGGAAAGCCAGGATTTTTAAAGGGTATTGACCCTGGTAGTTTGACCATGCTCTATTGGATGGTCACACATATAAGAGTATATAGATAGCAGTAATGGGATTTTATGAGTTTTTTTATTTGATATTTTCTTTATTAACATTTCAAATGCTATCCCGAAAGTTCCCCACACACTCAACCCGCCCCTGCTCCCCTACCCAGCCACTCCCATTTCTTGGCCCTGGCCTTCCCCTATGCTGGGTCATATAAAGTTTGCAAGACAAAGAGGCCTCTCTTCCCAATGATGACTGATTAGGCCATCTTCTGCTATATATGCAGCTAGAGACACGAGCTCAGGAGGTACTGGTTAGTTCATATTGTTGTTCCACCTACAGGGTTGCAGCCACCTTCAGCTCCTTGGGTACATTCTCTAGCTCCTTCACTGGGGGCCCTGTGCACCATCCAATAACTGACTTTGAGCATCCACTTCTGTGTTTGCCAGGCACTGGCATAGCCTCACAAGAGGCACTGGCATAGCCTCACAAGAGGCACTGGCATAGCCTCACAAGAGGCCTCACAGGGTCCCTTCAGTAGAATCTTGCT
>NC_034613.1:8088279-8089590 GCF_900095145.1 Mus pahari | reverse complement strand
ACCCTTCCGGTCTGCACCAGCACTGGATCACCTAGAGTGCAGTTTTGGTGGACACCCCCATGGTCCATAGGGTCCTGCACAAGCAATCTTAGGATCACTGGTGAGTGGAACACAACATCTGCTCCAACACAATCACACACTGGACCTGAGTCAGTACTACTACAGCAGAGAACCTACATGACCGGGACACAAGCCCCTTCCTGTCTGCACCAGCACCGGGTCACCTAAGGCACAGATTCGGTGGATACCCCCATGGTCCCTAGCGGACAGCCCAAGCAATCATAGGATCACTGGTGAGTGGAACACAACAGCTGCTCCAATCCAATAGTGACAGGCCTGTGACAGAAAGAACAAGGACACCAGAGCATTTCCTGACAAGAGGCTCAGGTTCCTTTTAATCAGTTAAAGTTTACCTTAGTTTCAAACAGACCAGATAACTCCACGGTCCTCAAAGGAGATACCACTTCAATGCACTGTAATTGCCCAGGATCTTAGGACAACAGGATCCCAGGATAACAGGTCACGCTAGTAATTGAGTGTCACAGAGGAGCTTGACTGCCAAGAACTCAGACACACCCAGAATCTCAGGTTCACAGGAGCACACAATCAAAGAATCACAGAGAAAGCTGGACTCTGACAAGTCCTGAATCAACTGGGATTATAGGAAAGTCAGGCTACAAACAGATATATTGAGGGCAGCAATCACTAGAGATACTCAGATGACAGGAGGCAAGCATGAGAACAGAAGCTACAGAAACCAAGGTTATTTGGCATCATCAGAAACAAACTTTCCCACCTTAGCAAGTCGTGGATACACCATCACACCAGAAAAGCAGGACATGGATCTAAAGTCACTTCTCATGATGATGATGGAGGAATTTAAAAAGGAAATACTGGAAATCACAGGAAAACAGACAGAAAACTTTAAAGTGGAAACACAAAAATCCCTTAAAGAGTTATAGGAAAACGGAACCAAATACTTCCAAAAGGAGATGGAATTGAACAAAACCATCCAGGATCTAAAAATGAAAGTAGAAACAATAAAGACAACCCAAAGCGAAACAACTCTGGAGATAGAAATGCTAGAACAGAAATCAGGAACCATGGATGCAAGCATCAGCATCGGAATACAAGAGATGGAGGAGAGAATATCAGGCTCAGTAGATTCCATAGGGGACATGGAAACAACAATTAAAAAATGCAAAATGCAAAAAGATCCTAACTCAAAATATCCAGGAAATACAGGAAACAATGAGAAGACCAAAGCTAAGGAAAATAGGTATAGTTGAGAATGAAGATTTTCAACTTAAA
>NC_034613.1:8080067-8084605 GCF_900095145.1 Mus pahari | reverse complement strand
ATGGTGGTATACATTAGTGACCCTCAAAATTCTACCAGAGAACTCCTAAACCTGATAAACAACTTCAGTGCAGTTGCTGGATGTAAAATTAACTCAAGCAAATAAGTGGCCTTCTATTACAGGAAGGGCAGACGGGACTAGAAAGAAATTAGGGAAACAACACCCTTCACAATAGTCACAAATGATATAAAATAACTTGGTGTGACTCTAACTAAGGAAGTGAAAGATCTGTATGATAAGAAATTCAAATCCCTAAAGAAAGAAAATGAAGAAGATCTCAGAAGATGGAAAGATCTCCCATGCTCATGGATTGGCAGGATTAACATAGTCAAAATGGCCATCTTGTGAAAAGCAATCTACAGATTCAATACAATCCCCATGAAAATTCCAACCCAATTCTTCACAGAGTTAGAAAAGGGTGATTTTCAAAATCATCTGGAATAATAAAAAACTGAGGATAGCAAAAAACATTCTCAACAATAAAAGAACATCTGGTGGAATCACTATGCCTGACCTTAAGCTGTACTACAGAGCAATTGTTATAAAAAATGCATGGTACTGGTACAGCGACAAACATGTAGATCAATAGATAGAATTGAAGATCCAGAAATGAATCCACACACCTATGGTCACTTGATTTTTGACGAGGAAGCTAAAACATTCCAGTGGAAAAGACAGCATTTTCAACAAATGGTGCTGGCACAACTGGCGGCTATCATGTAGAAGATTGAGAATTGATCCATTCTTATCTCCTTGTAAAAACTCAAGTCTAAGTGGATCAAAGACCTCAAAATAAAACCAGAGACACTGAAATTAATAGAGGAGAAAGTGAGGGTAAAGCCTGGAAGATATGGGCACAGGGAAAAAACTTCTAACGAGAACAGCAATGGCTTGTGCTATAAAATCAAGAATTGACAAATGGGACCTCATAAAACTACAAAGCTTCTGTAAGGCAAAAGACATTGTCAACAAGACAAAAAGGCCACCATTAGATTGGGAAAGGGCTTTTACCAATCCTAAATTGGACAGAGGCCTAATATCCAATATACACAAATAGCTCAGGAAGCTGGACTCCAGAAATTCAAATAACCGCATCTAAAAAATGGGGTACAGACCTAAACAAAGAATTCTCAACTGAGGAATAACGAATGGCTGAGAAACACCTGAAAATATGTTCAACATTATTAGTCATCAGGGAAATGCAAATCAAAACAACCCTGAGATTTCACCTCACTCCAGTCAGAATGGCTAAGATTATAAATTCAGGTGACAGCAGATGCTAGCGAGGCTGTAGAGAAAGAGGAACACTCCTCTATTGCTGGTGGGATTGCAAGCTTATACAACCACTCTGGAAATCAGTCTGGTGGTTCCTCAGAAAATCGGACATAGTACTACAGGAGGATCCAGCAATACCTCTTCTGGGCATATACCCAGAAGATCTTCCAACTGGTAATAAGGACCCATGCTCCACTATGTTCATAGCAGCCTTATTTATAATAGCCAGAAGCTGGAAAGAACCCAGATATCCCTCAATAGAGGAATGGATACAGAAAATGTGATACATTTACACAATGGAGTAGTACTCAGCTATTAAAAACAATGAATTTATGAAGTTCTTGGGCAAATGGAGGTATCTGGAGGATATCATCATTAGTGAGGTAACCCAATCACAAAAGAAGTCACTAGATATTCACACACTGATAAGCGGATATTAGCCCAGAATATTAGAATACCCAAGATACATTTTGCAAAACACAAGAAAACCAAGAAAGAAGACCATCATGTGGATACTTCATTCCTTCTTAGAAAAAGGAACAAACTACCCATGAAATTATATAGGTACAGAGACAAAATTTAGAGCTAAGATGAAAGGATGGACTATCCAGAGACTACCCCATCTGGGTATCCATCCCAACATTTGTCACCAAACCCAGATACTAATGTACATGCCAGCAAGATTCTGCTGAAGGGACCCTGATATAGCAACCACTAGTGAGGTTATGCCAGTGCCTGGCAAACACAAAAGTGGATGCTCACAGTCAGCTATTGGACGGAACACAGGGCACCCATTGGAGGAGATAGAGAAAGTAACCAAGGAGCTGAAGGGGGGTGCAACTCTTTAGGTGGAACAACAATATGAACTAGCCAGTACCCCCTGAGCTTGTGTCTCTAGCTGCATATGTAGCAGAAGATGGACTAATCGACCATCATTGGGAAGAGAGGCACCTTGGTCTTGCAAACTTTATATGATCCAGCACAGGGGAACACCAGGGTCAAGAAGTGGGAGTGGGTGGGTAGGGGAGCAGGGGCGGGGCAGGGTATAGGTAACTTACGGGATACCATTTGAAATGTAAACAAAGAAAATATCTAATAATAATAATAATAATAATAATAATAATAATAATAATAATAATAATAAAGAATGTTATGCCCATGAACATACAAGAAGCCTACAGAACTACAAATAGGCTGGACCAGAAAAGAAATTCCTCCTGACACATAATAATCAGAAAAACCAATGCACTAATTAAAGATAGAATATTAAAAGCAGTAAGGGGAAAAGGTCAAGTAACATATAAATGGAGTACTATCAGAATTACACAGACTTCTCACCAGAGACTATGAAAGCTAGAAGATTCTTAGCAGATGTTATAAAGACCCTAAGAGAACAAAAATGTCAGCCCAGGCTACTGTAGCCAGCAAAACTCTCAATTACCATAGATGGAGAAACCAAAGAATTCCATGACAAAATCAAATTCACACAGTATTTTTCCACCAATCCAGCCTTTCAAAGGACAATAAAGGGAACACTCCAACACAAGGAGGGAAATTATGCCCTAGAAAAAGCAAGAAATAATCCTTTAACAAACCTTAAAAGAAGTTAGCCTCAAGAACAGAATCCCAACTCTAACAACAAAGATAACAGGAAGCAGCAATTACTTTTCTTTAATTTCTCTTAGCATCAATGGAATCAATTGCCCAATAAAAAGACATAGCCTAATAGACTGTCTACCCAAACAGGACCCAACTTTTTGCTTCTAACAGGAAAGTTACCTCAGGGAAAAAGACAGAAACTACCTCAGATTAAAAGGCTAGAAAACAATTTTCCAAGTAAATGGTCCAAAGAAACAAGCTGGAGTAGCCATGCTAATATCGAACAAAATTGACTTCCAACCCAAAGTTATCAAAATAGACAAGGACAGGCACTTCATACTCATCAAAGATAAAATCTACCAAGATGAACTCTTAATTTTGAATATCTATGCTCCAAATGCAAGGGCAGCCACATTCATTAAGGAAACTATAGTAAAGCTCAAAGTACACATTGCACCTCACACAATAATAGTGGGGGAATTCAACACTACATTCTCAACAATGGACAGATCCTGGAAACAGAAACTAAATAGAAACACATTGAAACTAACAGAAGTTATCATAACAAATGGATTTAACAGATATCTACAGAACATTTTATTCTAAAACAAAGGATATGTCTTCTTCTCAGCACCTCATGGTACTTCCTCCTAAAACGACCATAAAGTCGGTCATACAACAGGACTCAACAGATTCAAAAATACTGAAATTATCCCATGCATTCTATCAGATTACTACAGACTAAGGCTGATCTTCAATAACAACATAAATAATAGTAAGCCAATATTCATGTGGAAGCTGATCAACCCTCTACTCAATGATAACTTGGTCAAGGAAAAAAAACGAAATTAAAGACTTTTTAGAGTTTAATGAAAATGAAGCCACAACATGCCCAAACTGATGGGACACAAGGAAAGCAGTCCTAAGAGAAAAACTCATAGCTCTCAGTGCTGAAAAAACAAAACAAAACAAAACAAAACAAAAAAAAAAACCCAAGCAAGCAAACGAAAACAACAACAACAAAAAACTGGAGAGGGCATACACTAGCAGATTGACAGAACACATAAAAGTACTAGAACAAAAGAAAAAAATTCATCCAAGAGGACTAGATAGCAGTAAATAAATAAGCTCAGAGCTGAGATCAACCAAGTAGAGACAAAAAGAACTATACAAAGAATCAACCAAACCAGGAGCTGGTTTTTTGAGAAAATCAAGAAGATAGATAAACCCTCATCCAGACTAACTAGAGGGCACAGGGACAGCATCCTAATTAAGAAAATCTGAAATGAAAACAGAGATGTAACAAGAGAACCTGAGGAAATACAAAACATCATCAGATCCTACTACAAAAGACTATACTCAACAAAACTGGAAAGCCTGGATGAAATGGACAAATTTCTAAACAGATACCAGGTACCAAAGTTAAATCAGGATTAAATTAAAGATCTAAATACTCCCATATCCCCTAAAGTAATAGAAGCAGTCATTAATAGTTTCCCAACTAAAGAAAGCCCAGGACCAGATAGGTTTATTTAAGAGTTCTCTCAGACCTTCAAAGAAGACCTAATTCCAATTCTGCTCACACTATTCCACAAAAGTGAAAAAGAAAGTACTCTACCCAATTAATTCTATCAAGCCACAATTACTCTGATACCTAATCCACA
>NC_034613.1:8064932-8077429 GCF_900095145.1 Mus pahari | reverse complement strand
AGATCTCAGAAGACGGAAAGATCTCCCATGCTCATGGATAGGTAGGACTAATATAGTAAAATTGGCTAACTTGCTGAAAGCAATCTACAGATTTAATTAAATCCCTTCCAAAATTCCAACTGTACTCTTCAATGCATTAGAAAGGACCATTTGCAAATTCATCTGGATTAACAAAAAACCTAGGATAGCAAAAACTATTCTCAACAATAAAACAACTTCTGGGGGAATCACCATGCCTGACCTCAACCTGTACTATAGAGCAGTTGTGATAAAAAATACATGGTACTGGTACAGAGACAGACAAGTAGATTAGTGGAATAGAACTGAAGACCTAGAAATGAACCCACAAACCTATGGTCACTTGATCTTTAACAAAGTACCTAAAACCATCCAGTGGAAAAATGACAGCAGTTTCAAAAAATGTGGCTGGCTCAACTGGCAGTTATGTAGAAGAATGTGAATTGATCCATTCTTTTTTTTCTTTTTTTTTTTTTTTTTTTTTTTTTTTTTTTTTTTTTTTTGAGACAGGGTTTTTCTGTATAGCCCTGGATGTCCTGGAACTCACTTTGTAGACCAGGCTGGCCTCTAACTCAGACATCTGCCTGGCTCTGCCTCCAGAGTGGTGGGATTAATGGTGTATGCCACCATGCCTGGCTGTATTGACCTATTCTTATCACCTTGTACTAAGGTTGAGTCTATGTGGATCAAGGAACTCCACATTAAAACAGAGACAATGAAACCTATAGAGGAGAAAGTGGGGGAAAGCCTCAAAGATATGGGCACAGGGTAAAAATTCCAGAATACTACAGCAATGACTTGAGCTGTAAGACTGAGAATTGACAAATGTGACCTCATAAAATTGCAAAGCTTCTGTAAGTTAAAAGACATTGTCAATAGGACAAAAAGGCCACCAACAGATTGGGAGAGGATCTTTACCAATCCTAAATCCAATAAGGGTCTGACATCTAATGTTTAAAAGAACTAAGGAAGCTGGACTCCAGAAAATCAAACAACTCCATTATAAAATGGGGTACAGAGCTAAACAAAGAATGCTCAACTAAGGAATACTGAGTGGCTGAGAAGCACCTGAAAACATGTTCAACATCCTTAATCATCAAGGAAATGCAAATCAAAACAACCCTGAGATTCAACCTCAAACTAATCAGAATGACTAAGATCAAAAATTCAGGTGACTCCACAAGCTGGCAAGGATATGGATAAAGAGGAACACTCCTCCACTGCTGGTGGGATTGCAAGCTTGTACAACCACTCTGGAAATCAGTCTGGCAGTTCCTCAGAAAATTGGACATAGTACTACTTGAAGATCCAGCAATACCTCTCCTAGGCATATACCTAGAAAATGTTCCAACTTGTAATAAGGACACATGCACCAGGGTGTTCATAGCAGCCTTATTTATAATATCCCAAAGCTGGAAAGAAACCAGATGTCCCTCAAAAGAAGAATGGATACAGAAAATGTGGTACATTTACACAATGGAGTACTACTCAGCTATTAAAATCAATGAATTCAAAAAATTCTTAGCCAAATGGATGGATCTGGAGGATTTCATCCTGTGTGAGGTGACCCAATCAGAAAATAACACATATGATATGCATTCACTGATAAGTGGATATTAGCCTTGATCCTTAGAATACCCAAGATTCTATTTGCAAAACACGTGCATCTCAAGAAGAAGGAAGACCAAAATGAGGATACTTCTTAGAATGGGGAACAAAATACCCATGGAAAGAATAACAGAGACAAAGTTCTGAGCTGAGATGGAAGGAAGGATCCTCCAGAGACTGCCCCACCTGGGGATCCATCCCATAAACAACCAGAAAACCCAGGAAACTATTGCATATGCCAGCAAGATTTTGCTGACAGGACCCTGATATAGGTATCTCTTGTGTGGCTATATTAGTGCCTGGCAAATACAGAAGTGGATGCTCACAGACATCTATTGGATAGAACAGAGAGACCCCAGTGAAGGCGCAAGAGAAAATATTCAAGGAGATAAAGGAGTCTGCAATCCTATAGGAGGAAGAAAAATATGAACTAACGAGTACCCCCCAGAGCTCGTGTCTCTAGTTGCATATGTAGCAGAGAATGTCCTAGTTGGCCATCTATTGGAGGAGAGGCCTTTGGTCTTAGGAAGATGATATGCCCCCGTATAAGGGAATGCCAGGGCCAGAAAGTGGGAGTGGGTGGGTTGGGGAGCAGGGATGGGCGGAGGGTATAGGGGACTTTAGGGAAAGCATTTGAAACATAAATGAAGAAAATATCTAACAAAAATTATGACTCAAAAAAGGGCAGTTTTCAAATTCAGTTTGAATAACAAAAAACCCAGGATAGTGACAACTATTCTCAACAATAAAAGAACTTCTGGGGGAATCACCTCAAGCTGTACTACAGAGAAATAGTGAAAATAACTGTGTTGGTACAGGGACTGGAAGGAAGATCAATGGAAGAGAATTGAAGACCCAGAAATGGACCCACAATCTATGGCCCCTTATTTTTGACAAAGGAACTAAAACCATCCAATGGAAAAAAGACACCATTTTAACAAATAGTGCTGGTTCAACTGGAGGTCAACTCTTAGAAGAATGCAAATTAATCCATTCTTCTCTCCCTGTACAAAGCTCAAGGCCAAGTAGATCAAGGACTTCCACATAAAATCAAATACACTGAATCTAATACAAGAGAAAGTGGAACAAAACACCAATGGTTTATGCTCTAAATTCAAGAATCAACAAATGAGACCTCTTAAAATTGCAATGCTTATGTAAGGCAAAGGATACTGTCAATAGGACAAAATGACAACCATCGGATTTGGAAAAGATCTTTACTAATCCTACACCTGACAGCGGGCAAATATTTAATATATACAAAGAACTCAAGAAGTTAGACTCCAGAGAACCAAATAAAATGTGGAACAAAGCTAAACAGAAGTCTCAACTGAGGTGCCAGGAAGCACCTAAAGAAATCATCAGCATCCTTAGTCATCAGGGAAATGCAAATCATAACAGCCCTGTGATTCCACCTCACACCAGTCAGAATGGCTAAGATCAAAAACTCAGGTGACAGCAGTTGCTGGCAAATATGTGGAGAAAGAGGAAAACTCCATTGCTGGTGGTATTGAAAGCTGGTACAACCACTTAGGACATCTGTTTGGCAGTTCCTCACAAAATTGGATATATTACTACCTGACAACCAAAAAAAATGCTCTAGCATATAACAAGGACACATGCTCCACTCTGTTCATAGCAGCAAATTTATTATAGAAGCTAGAAACAACCCATATGTACTTCAACAGTAAAATAGATACAGAAAATGTGGTAGATTTACACAATGGAATACTAGTCAACTATGAAAAACAGTGACTTCATGAAATTCTCAGACTAATTGATATACCTAGAAAAACATCATCCTGAGTGAGGTAACTCAGTCACATAAGAACATACATGGTATGTACTCACTGATATGTAGGTATTTGGCAAAGAGCGTGCTATACCCATGATATAGCTCACATGAAGCTGAAGAGAAAGGAAGACCAAAGAGTGGATATTTAAGTTCTACTTAGAAGGAGGAATGAAATAATCAAGGGAAGTAGAAGGTTGGAGGGACTTTGGAGGAAGAGAATTGGGGGAGGGGAAAAGAGGGGAGAAATCAGGTATTGGGGGGGGGATGGAGGAGATATACAGAGGGTCAGGAAATTGAACAGTTGTATGTAGCAATTGGGGATGAGGAACTGGTGGTAGCAACCAGAAAGTTCCAGATGCCAGGAAAGCAAGAGCCTCCCAGGACCCCACAGGGATGACATTAACTGAAATACTCCACAAAGATGAGGGAGAACCTGTCGAGACCATATCCAGAGTTTAGGCATCCATCCATCTCCAAAATTTTAATGCAGAATTATTCTTGTCTAAATGAAATGCATGGACAAAAAGCGGAGCAGAGACTGACAGGCCATCCAGAGACTGCCCCCACCTGGGGATCCATCCCACATGAAGACACCAAACACAGACATTGACACTATTGCTGATGCCAAGAAGTGCTTGCTAACAGGAGCCGGATACTGCTGTCTCCTAAGAAGCTCTGCCATATCCTGACCAATACAGATATGGATGCTCACAGCTAACCATATGATTGAACACAGGGACCTCAATGAAATAGTTAGGGGAAATACTGAAGTTGCTGCAGTAGCCTTTTAGATACTTCATCAATGGGAGGGGAGGTCCTTGGCCCTGTGAAAGCTTGATGCCACAGTGTAGAGGAATGCTAGGGCAGTGAGGCAGGAGGGGGTAGGTGAGTGTGGGAACGCACTCATAGAAGCAGAGTAAGGGGGGGGGATAGGAATTTGGCAGAAGGGAAACTAGGAAAGGGGATAACATTTGAAATGTAAATAAATATAATCAAATAAAAGTTCTAATTTTTAAAATAAAAGAAAAATAAAGCAAGTAATCAGAGAGACTCTTATTCAGGGACTCCACCAAGACCACTTCTTCCCCCAGTCAACATCTGCTGGTTTTTGTAAACTCCTTATCTAGTCATGTTATCTTTGTTGGAGCTCCCTTGGTCTGGTGTCTCTCCTAGCTATTGAAAGTTCCCGATCTGATGATATTTTGCTGCTTCTGGTTCTCTAGTACTTTCTATTTTTTCTTTTTTGTTTGCTTGCCAAATACTTAATAAACTCTCTCCTTTGAAACGGTAAGTATGGCTGGCTGAAAGAGATCTATTTCTGAACCAACAGTCTGTGTATAATTACAGGTAACTGGGAAAGACAAAGGTTGGGTTGACATGATCAGACTGACATTTTCAAAAAGACTTGCTCAGACTCTTTTCTGGATAATATACTAGATTTAAAAATTGAAGGAAGGAAATAATTTAGGGGACTATTGAAGCTGATGGCCTTTAGGCTTGGAAAGATTGTAGCAGAAATTGAGATGAATAGATTCTGTTGTGAAAGTA
This sequence comes from Mus pahari, assembly GCF_900095145.1. Lineage (NCBI taxonomy): Eukaryota > Metazoa > Chordata > Mammalia > Rodentia > Muridae > Mus > Mus pahari. Next base: position 8,072,460 of record NC_034613.1, on the reverse strand, counting down.
ACAACCATCTGAAGGTCTCAGTGGTAGGAAGGAATGACAAATAAGTAAATGAGGAAGGGTTTCAAAGTGACATTAGGCTTTACCATGTGTTGTCTATTATTTTAAGGAGTAGCATCATTTATGAAAATAGGTCAGAGTGATGTTAATTCTAAGAATGAGAGACCATTATTTTGACTTTAAAATTCTTACATCTGAGAATATTTTACACACAGGTATGCAGATGTAAACTAAGGGGCAATTTGGATGAGAATGAATGCCTTCACCATCCCTAACTGTGGATTCTGCAGGTCACAATACTTTCCTGCCAGGGAACATACACTCACTAGCACATGACTAGTACCATAAACCTGGTCCAAAACCCTCTTGATGGGGTGATCACAAGCCCTAGTTAGGAATCATTACTGTTGTTTTGCTAAATGGAAACGTAGACAAACTCCCTTCTAAATAGTTATTTTATTTACATAGACTAGTGCTTCTCTCAGCCACGGTTAAAGAAAGGTTCTTTTTACAGTGGGCAATAGTTAATTCAGAGAATCATAATGGTTCAATGTGATGGAAATAAGTAGTCATTGATTGCTCGACCATAAATGGGACATTCATACAACTCTGGGTAAGACCCAGGGATTATTTGTAGAAGACATGGAAGAAAGAATGCAAGGTCGAGAGTATGAGGGGAGAGTATTAAGAAATCTGACTTGTATCTATGACAGGGTCGCTGTGATCATGAAGTCATGAATAGATAGCAGCTACATCTACCTACATAAGATTGAGCCTTTCAATAGTCTATCATGAATGGGTAAAGGTTTCATGAAGTTCCACACCTCCCTATGGTACTATTGGCATTTAATGGTTGATTGTGGAGGATGGGGTCATTTCTTCAGGGTTATAGTCACAAGTAGATTGCCCAGTATCTACCAAGTAACCCCTCCCCCGACTCCATGCTTGTACAAGCAAACCTAATTAAACTCAGTGGGTCACAGAAAACAAAAGATAAAAAATAGGAGTGAAACTATTTGAAAAAAGTGGTTTTGGCATGAGTGAGAGGATAATAAGTCAGAGTCACATGGGTAAATTTGATTATAATGCCATGTGTGCATACCTGAAACTGTTAAAAAGTAAATAAAATGAAATTGACCTAAGGCCAAAGAACTAAAGAGAAGTAAGCCTAATATTCAGTTTTGAAGATTCCAAGAACTAACAATTGTTTGAAGAAATACACAAGTAAAATGAATATATATATTTGAACATTTGTGGAAGGCTTTTATTTGTTTCCTTAATAGCACATTTTCTGGGTCAAAACTTATTTAGCCCATCTAGAAGTTTCAAGTTTAATAAAATGAAAGTACTACCAGTCAAACAAAGTCATCTAAGACTCCAAATTAGTCTCTTGGCTATAACAGGTAAGTTCTACTTGAGGGATATTAGAGAGGCTCTGGGCATAGGCAATGTTTGAGAAACATGTGAATGACAGCAGGATACTGCTATTCAGATTAGAAACTGTTCCTCTCAGTAGGAGAGAAAGTGACACATAGAAGAAAAAAAAATAGAGATCTTTAATTCCGTGAGGGGTAAAAAATAGGATTTTTTTCTTTTTCTGTTAGTGTCCTAGAAAGTTGAAAAGATATTGAAGTTGGGGGATGAAAAGCAAATATATTTATACCATAAGTGTCGATTTTGATTTTTAGAGCTGTAACATAATCTAAGAGACAAAGTGAGTCCAGCCGGGCTTTGCATAGGTTTAACAATGCCTTGCACTGGTAAGTAGCACTGATAATTCAGTATGTTGGTCCTTAGCAAAGATGTGAATGTTGGCTTTTCCATCCCCTGTTCATCATACGAATTGTGGGGATAAAATTAATATTACAAACCAGAAAAGTATCACATATGTCTGCAGTAGATTTCCATTTCTATAACATGATACCATACAACTATTAGTTTTCTAAAGAGAAAATGTTACAGTTGCATAGTTTAGAGGTTTCAGTCAATGCTTGGGTATATCCTTGCTTTGAGGACTATGGTAAAGCTGGTAGATGGCAATGACTGAAAGTGTGTGTAGCTAAGGAAAACTGATGAAGACATGACATAAAACAAAATAAGAGGAAAGAGTCAGGCCTGAGACTAGGTCTCACCTCTTCAAGGTCCTACCACCCTACAGTAGCATCACTTTGGGGACCAAGCTCTTGACAATGGGCTTTTAGGAAACATTAACCATCTAAACTATAGGCATCATATACCAATCAATTCCATGTACAAATTTCTGTCTTGGGGTTGAGGTGAAACCTCAGTGGAGAAAGTGCTTGCCACACAACTGTAAGGTTCAGTTCAAATCACCAACTCCAATGTAAAGGAAGGCCCCTGTGGCCCAGAATAAACTTTTGGTCTCTACCTTCGGACAAGAAACATGTGCATCCATACACAGAGAACATAAATAAAACTATTCCTAAAATTATTCAAGTAAAATGGCTACAGCCTTAAAAATGTAGAATTAAAGTGTCATTATGGTGTCATGGTCCCTAAATACATGTCTCAGCTGCTTGTCACCTTGGAGAGATTATGAAGTACCTACCCTCTTCCTTATGCCCACTGCTAGTGCACCCAGCTATAATGAGCTCTGCAGTTTAAAACCACAAAGTTTTCATTATACTCTAAGAATCACAGAATTTTCAACAGTATAAAACAGATAAAGGTCACTTCCTCCAATGCCCTTCAATCTCAAATAAGCCATTCTTTCCTTTTCCCACTTGAAAGATTTTTACTACAAAATTAATTTATCCTTGACTATTCACCTATCTTATAAGAGGCATAAAAGTGTTAGTTGTGTTACAAACTAATGTCATTCTAGACAAGACCTTAAATTACTATTGTATTTGCTCTCTACACAGTCTATCAACAAAATAGAAGATTGCCATCACCTTTTTTTGAAATATAAAAAATAGAAATTATCTATTATTTCTCATTCACATTTGAAAGGTCCTGATATATCTTTATTTTAATGATGTATCAAATACACTATGCTATGTGGACACTTTATATAATATCCCATGTCTAAACAAGGAAGAACTTCTATGAGAAACTGCCTCTAGATAATAGTATATTTACCAGATTCCCAACAGACATGTTTTCTCTCTAATAATTAGCACATTGTAGTAGAATACCTCAAAAGCCAAGGAAAGAAACAGCCACATGAGCTGATCAGTACCCTTGTGTGCACATGTTACTCTACCACATGTAAGTTATAACTCCCTTCCTTTCCCTTCCTCCACATTCCCCCCATTCTCAACCTCACTACTTGGAAGCTTAAAGCACCCAGTCAGAGGATAAACTACAATATGTGGAAGACAAAGAAGCCAAAATTACATAAAAAGCTTCATTCCATTAAATTTGGGCTCTTTATTCAAGGCATAATCCTGCAGAGAAACTGCTAGCACATAGTAAACAGCATCCTGGTAAAAAATAAAATAAAAAATTACTTGAGCTCCCTTTTCTTAGACCAGGAAACTACAACAATATGGTTCTTATGTTTATTGAGTGCTTATTCTGTTCCTGGACTTGGTTTGGGGAATGGGGATGTACCAATGAAGATGCTTAAGTTATTGCCTTCTTGTTGGTAGCAAAGGTAGATAGCAAATGAGTCAACAAGAAAGATAATTAGAGTAAAAGTGAGTGTTATATTAAAAAGTTATTTAAAACTCATCCAGAACTTAGCACCTCTGAATGTTGGTGCTAAGTTAGAGTAATCAAGAAATAGGAGGCTCCACAGCCTAATTGACTATAAAGCACCTGTCTCCTAGGGTGGTAAAGGAAGGCTTACTGAAAAAGACACAGTTGAGCTGAGATTTAAAAGCCTTACACTGCAAATAATCAGGGACAAGGAAGGCATTCTAAACCTAGAAGAGTCACAGCAGAATTCTGTATTAGAAGAAAAATGTACGTTTGGAGAATCTGCCAGAGGGTGATGGAGGAAGGCCTGGGAACCAGCCCGAGTAGGACCCAGATAATATAAGATCTGTCAGAGAAGGAATTGAGAGGCCTCTCTCAGATAGATCAGAAAAACAATAAAACCTTTTGAGCGAGGGAATAATATAATAGGTTCTACTTTTTTAAAAGATCACTCAGGGTTCTGCCTAGAAAAATGGATGTTAGAAAAGATAAAATGAATCTAAATCTATTGTACATAGTTTTGTCTGTTGGCTCACTTATTTTGTGTTAGTGTGTAGAAAGATTTAACCCAGAGGACAGGAGAGAATGATCTGGAGGCCAAGTTCATTCATCTATTACAATCTTTATAGTAATGAAGGGCTAAAACATGTTAGGGATACAATACAAGGCCAACAACTCATTCTATTCTAAGGAAATACAGACTTATAACCACTAAATTATACATTAAAAAATGTAACCACATAGTGACATTATGACAATTTTGAAGCATTTGCTTTTCTTAGTTGACAGCCTTGCTGCAGTATCTTTTCTAACATACGTGTGTGTGCCTGTGTGTGTTTGTTAAAAAACATAAACTGTATCTCAGTTGATATTCTCTATAGTTCTATCAAGAAGATATATATGTTTATTCTACTATATATAATATATAAATATATATATATATATATATATATATATATATATATATATATATATTAATTGCACAACAGGTAAATATTCAGGTTGTTTGGCATAATAGATGGCGGTAATTCTTAAGAAACTGAAACAATCTGTCAATTAAAGTGTGTGTTTTAGAAGTACTTAACTGTGGCAATTGTAATGACTCTAAATGCACTTACTAAATTGTAACTGAATGTCAATTCTTTTTTGAGACACAGCTTCATTATATAGCTCAGGTAGGAAGTTAATCTTGAAACCTCTTTTAAAGACAGTGAGAGGCCAAAGAATGTCTACATTATTACTTTGCTCAAATTTGTCAAATCTAGTCAAGTTCAGATTGTGAAAATATACAAATGCACAAATGGTTAATTCTCTCTTGTATGTTGTCCATAAAATTATCTGTTATTCAGCTTAAAATAGGAGTCATAGTCAATTTAGAGAAGTTGAGTCACAATTTGGATACATTATCTCCAATAAATTAGTTTAAAGAAAATATAATAAAACAAATATAGTAATACATGTTGGAATAAATGTCTTATGACTGTCAGTAAGAACACTGGTAAGTGCCAGGTATGTACTGAGCTATTTAATTTAGCTAACTAGCTGATTTATACCAGGCACTGAGGTAGTGCTAAAAAGTGTATCTCAGTTGATGTTCTCTCTAGCTCTATCAAGAAGATATTAATATTTATTGTCTTTGTACTTGGGAGAAACAGTTCAGGGTAAGTAATTAAAAATTTTGTTTGGGTTAACAGAGTTTGCTACGAAGCTAAGTATAGAACCTGACCTCTTCACTCTTCTAGCCTTCTCTTTATTCATCTGCAGTAGCACTTACATAAACTTCAAGTACCAATAAAAGATATCTGCCCATACTCATGCTAAATAAGGCAACATTCTGAAAACAGGCCTTTTGTTTAACTGCCAGTGTCCAAAGGAGTTGCTCAGGTTTACCTGACATAATGGTTTTCATCTGAAAAGGTGTACAAATGCATCCAAACAAGTTCAAAGTTTTAGTGTCTCTTTATAACTAATTCCTCTCCAAGCAAGTAGATCCTTGTTCTTTTTCTTGGCCTAACAACTTAAAATTTTAGGAATCCTAGATCATCTAGAATGACATGACTTTATTTTTTTTATCTCTAGCTTGGGTCAAAGACCACAGATGGACACATTTGAGGGTAACCAGTACAGAACAAAATATGTTTAAGCATTTTTTCTTCCAATTCACAAAGTGCATATCTAGAATTCTTTTACTTGCAGGATAAGCCTGATAATTTACTAAGTCCTAAGTAAAGGTTTCTAAGATTCTAAGGACTAATTCTGTGCTAAGGGGTAAGGGTTCTCTCTCTCTCTCTCTCTCTCTCTCTCTCTCTCTCTCTCTCTCTCTCTTTCGCTCTCTCGCTCTCTCGCTCTCTCGCTCTCTCGCTCTCGCTCTCGCTCTTGCTCTGTGTGTGTGTGTCCCCACTTCTGCTCTCACACTCTGTTTTATTCTGCTATCAAATCTATATATTCATTCCCTAGGTTTGGATGCTAAAGATACATTTTTTTTCCCAATGGGGTATAACTCAGTAGTAAAATGCTTGCCTACCTAGTATGTGGTCCTGGATTTTACTGCCAGTACTAGAAGAAAAAAAAAGGTAAAGTTAATTAAATGAATTAACACTTTTTTTTTAATAGAATGAAGATTGTACCCAGAACCGTATCTAAGCTAGGTAAACACAGCGGCACTGAGTTCTAGCCCCAGACTTCTTTTTATTTCAACATTTTGAGACAAGACACTTAATAAGTGGTCCAGGGTGAACTTGAACTTACTCTGTAGCCCAGGAAGTTTTTAAATCTCCTACTTTTGCTTCTTCAATATATACCACAACTTCTTTGACCATCACACTAAATCACATATGATTTAATAAGTACCAACTGGGATTTCAGCTGGTTTCTTGGAAAGAGATTTTACAATGTTCTGACAACTTGTGAGAGCACCTTTCTGAGTGATTGTAACCCAGAAGAGAATGATAGGTGTGTGTCCATCTGTGTAGCTATGCACATCTCTTGCCCTCTATTGAGCCTAAACACAGACTTGAGGTTTGTATCACTGGGTCTTTTTGTTTACTCCTCTTCTGGGTGTGGATAAATCACTTTTTTCAGACCTTACATTATCACTTTATGCATCTAATCTGCCTGTTGATTTACTTTGGTAGGGCTGTCATGGCCTAGGCTCTAAAACTTTAGTAATAATTACTTTAAATCAATCGTGTACATAAGAAAATGCATAAGAAACAATTTTTCACAATGTTAGGATTAAGAAGCACCCTTTTACTGTTTACAAGCCAGCACACAACACAAAGTTCACCCAACTATTACTACATTAATTTCTATTGGATTATACCAAAAGGAAATGTTCAACAGATAAATGGAAAGCCTTAACAATTTGTTTCTTTCTTCTTGACCCCAGTTACCCTGACACTGACAGGTTGAAGTTGATTTATTAAAATTAATATTTATCAGGCCCTTATCAAGTATCAGGTACTATTGTACATTTTGCAACATATCTGATCCAGATAGAAACAGACTTGGTCACATCAACCTGCACATTACACTATCCAAAGGAAATACTCTGATTGATGTCAGTCTTCTTAATAAAAGTGATCTGTGGATTATAAAATGTAATCCAAATCTAAGAAAACTATTTAAACACAGGAGTAGTGGCACATATATTTAATTCCACCATTTCAAAGTGGGAATCAAGAAAGAATCATTAGTTTGAGGTCAGTCTGCACCACATAATAAGACTCTGTACCCCAAAGAAAAAAAGTAAAACAAAAACATCAAAACATAGAAGACATTTTTCTATATAAATTTCTGAATGGACTTCTCTGGTTAGCCTCCAAAACTCCTGTTTGTATTTTACTATATTGTTATGTTAAAGTGTACA
>NC_034613.1:8043225-8064921 GCF_900095145.1 Mus pahari | reverse complement strand
GGGTGGGTAGGAGAACAGAGGTGGGGGGAGGGGTATGGGAAACTTTCGGGATAGCATTTGAAATGTAAATAAAGAAAATAATAATAATAAAAAAAATAAAAAAAGTGTACATTTTGTATGTATGTGAGTATGTAATAAATTTTATTAAAGAAAAATCATAAATTTGAGAGGAAATGGAGGGAACACAGAAGGAGTTGGAAGGAAGAAGGAAAAAAATTGCGAAAAACTTTAGAATAATTAAGAAACAAAATAGAAGATTTGGGAATGTCATTGTTTATCCTCAACCTTTTTTCTCATGGAAGTGTTCATTAGGATTTGTTAATAACATTTTAATGATTATTGTATTTACATGAGTCTCACATATTTGTATGTATTTATTCTAAAAGGATATATTGAGTTGAAAAAATGGCTCAGCCATTAAAGGCTAGGCCCACAGCCAAAATTATAAAACATTTATTATTTAAGATTGTTTTACTGATGTATGTCTAAGTATCATGTGCATCCCTAGGACCCAAGGAGTCCAGAAGAGGGCACTGGATCACCTGGAACTCGAGTTAGTTAGTCACTATGGTATTAGTAGGATTTGAATTTGGGTGCTCTGGAATTGTGCACTGAGCCATCTCTCACTAAGTAATACTTCTCTATAAAAACATTTCTTGCCTTTTTTTGTTGTTATTGTTGTTGATTTATTTGATTGATTGATTGATTGATTGATTGATTGATATTTAAGACAGAGTTTTGCTATGTTGTCCATGCTGGAAGTCCCCCTACCTCAGCTTTCTGAATGCTTTGGTTACAAGTTTTCAAAGGAGACAATATAGGGATGTGGAATGTGAAAAGTTTCCTATCTCTGGGACTGTTCAAGAAAATAGCAAGCATATTATGCACTAGGTTATCAATTCTAGATCCTTTCTCTACCTATGGCACACAGCACTCAGAAGTGTGACACACTCCCTGAGGCATAATTGTTACACTGTGCAACTTCATGGCAAGCACCTTTCTTTTTCTCTTCTATGAAACACATTGTGTCAGGAGTTAAATGTTGATGAGAAGCCTATTTCTATGAGGATAACCTTCAATTCATTTTGCTCACAGATAAAGGTAGAAATAAAGACACAGTACTATATAGAGAAATTAATATATTATAGACATAGTTATTATAGAAGCTATTACATTGGAAGAGTACTTTGATAACTGAACTATGATTTGTAATGAATTACCTAAGATATAATTAATAACAAAAGCCAGGATGACTAAAAGTTTTACGTAAACTACAGTCTGGATCTAGAATGGTCACCCAAAGTTCATGTTTTGAAAGGTCTTTTTCTAGGAAATGGAGGACTCTGGAGCCTCTAAGGACTGGAGCCTAACTGGCATAGAAAGTATGTCATTATTGAAGGACCTTTGAAGGTTATAGTCTCATCTCCTCTAGTTTCTGCTATTCTTTGTTGCCATGGGGACAGCAAATCCAATTGATGCCAACTGCCAATACACAGTGCTTTCCCCTCTATGAGCCTTTGAAATTATGGCCCCAAATAAATGCATCCTCCTAGAAGTTTATACATTTTACATTTTCTGTTATGTGTTTTGATCACCATGCCATAAGAGCAATGAATGTACAGAAAAACATACAGGCTATAAATCACACTACTATTCAAATTATAATCCAGACCAGAAGTTCTGGACCTACCCTAAGGGAAAATCAGACTTTGTACTTGCATAGTATATCCAGATGATACATTTGTATATGATGTGCAGGTGTGTGCATGTGCATGTGTGTGTGCACATTCGTGTGTATGTGTATGTGTATGTGTTTGTGTGTGTGTGTTTGTGTGTGTGTGTGTTTGTGTGTGTGTGTGTGTGTGTGTGTGTGTGTGTGTGTGTGTGTGTGTGTGTGTGTGTGTGTGTGTGTGTGTGTTCAAATCTTAGAATCATTGGCCCAAATAAATGTTTAATTCCCTCCAAGGGAAATGGAGAAATGGACATAAAGATTGCTGGGGTACATATGAAGTCAGTAACTGCAAATGTTCCCTACTTCTGTCTCCAAAAGTTTAGACAATTTTCAACCTTCAAGTACAGTAGTGCTACCAAGGGAGACTAGCTGCCTTTTGAGAAAATGTCCTAATCAAAATTAAGTTCTTGGCAGATTGATCAATGAGAAACTGATGATCATCTGTACTCATCTCCAAGATTCCAAGTATCATCTGTGACAGACTTGCAGTTACATTTTCATTTTTATTCCTGCTCTCATCCCTATGACTCCTGGAACACACTTAAAGATCTGATAGAAAATAAACTGCTAGTACAATTTGAAAGACAACACTTTGAAATCTTTCATTATGTTGTCAAACAAAAAAGTGTGCTTTTAAGTATTCATTATTTCATGGTGGGTTTTTGCTTTGTTTTGTTTTGTTTTTCTTTTAATGTAACACACCTTGGTGACATTATCATGTTAAGGCTCAATTTTGGAGCACCACATTACTTATGTATGCATTTCCTGCTAATGATTTTCCCCCTAATGTTTGAAACCAATCTGGAACTGATTTTTTGTCCCACAGTTTTTGTGATGGGAGAAAGTGAGAGGGAGTTGTTTCTTTGTGACAAGATTGGGTCACTACTGCAAGAAACCTACTGAAAAGTAATAAAAAAATAAATCCCAAGATATATAAAATCTCATGTGCCTTGTATGTTTTCTTTTTCCCAGTTTTCTTTAAGGGGAAAAATTGGAGACACCTGGGAAATGTTACCAGCCTCAGACAAAATTCCTAAACTCATTATTTTTTTTCTGTTCTCCTTGGATTATTGTCTTCTCTGTGCTCTTCACTTGTTCTGTTATAAAATACATACATGACCTTTTTTTTAATGCTCAGAGGGCAAATGTCACCTTAATAATCAGTAGTGGTTCAAAAGCTTTTCTCATTAGATGATGTCAGATCCTGTCATACTCAATATGTCCTTATGTAAAAGTGAAATGAAAGGAAGTGAGTTGTATATCTAAAATACTTAGGAAATATCATTGCATGGAGAAATGGAAAATGGAATAATTCTGGGCACAACTGACTAAACATAGAGACAAATACGTTGCCTAAGTTCCATCATAGTATTCTATTTTTTACCTTTCAAGTGCATATTTCTCAAAAACTAAGTTATAAAATATACTATTTTGAATGTAACCATCCAAAGAAAATCTATCTATTACTATTAGGATGTGAGCTAATCTCTTTGAATACTTGTGAACGTTCACTGCAGTTCAATGAGGACTTGGCAGCCTTCAGCTGTTGACATCCAAGGGCTGATCACTGTTTACGAGTAGAACATCTATTAATTTCCTACTGTGCACATTAGGAAGCATAGAAGACATAAAGTACACCACAAGGTCAGAAACTTGACCCTTCCATGTGAAATACTATCTTGCTAGCATCAGTTGGAACATTTTTGAAAACTGGACAGTGATAACCTCTGAGATGGAATGATGTTAGATGAAGCTGAATGAAGAATGCTCAGAAAAAAAATCCAAAAACAAAACAAGTCTAAACAACAACACACACATACACATAAAACAAAAAGCATACACATAAAACAAAAACAAACAAACAAACAAACAAACAAACAGAAATATTACCAGGCTCTGCTTCAGGTAATGAGCCAGAAGACCAAGTGGCAGAAGTGATAAGAAAATTGCACTATATGAATGTCCTCCAAGCATTACTGGCTGCCACAAATTCCACCACTGTATAGTCCAATTAAATAATTGACAAGCATATGTATCATTCTGCAATGATAATTGGAAAATAGTGTTTACCAAATGGGCATCTCATTCAACACCTACTTTTCAACTGGCTTCTGAAGTTGAAATGTAGCCAAAAAATGAGGACACTGGATCTTTGAAGGGATCTTTCGATGATGGGGAAGAAGGAGATAAAAGCTGCTAAATCCAGGACTGAAATATAGAGGCCATGATAATCTGATGATTGCTTAGACATATGGTAATAGGAGGTAAAAATAGGAGGTAAAAGATCTTTTCTTTCGACCTAGAGGTAGCATCTCTGAGACCGAGATAGGTTTTAGTGAATTTGGAGAATGGGACTTGATGCCACCATAACATCACAAGAAACCAGTGGAACACATGTGGCAGCAGAATGACAATGAACTCCTGGGACCACCAGCTATAGATAATTAAAGTCTTATATAGTAGATGAAGTGAAGTACAGCCAAAAATAGAAGATCATAGGAGTAAAATATGTCGATAAATGTTCTTCTCACATACAAGAAGTCAGGTTAGGCAAAAGAATGCTGAAATAGCAGCAGCACATTGTTGTCAGGAAAAAAAAAAAACATTTCTTTCTTATGTATTCCAAGCTTTTGGGCTAATATCCACTTATCAGTCAGTACATACCTTGTGTGTTCTTTTGTGATTGGGTTACCTCACTCAGGATAATATTTTCTAGTTCCATCCATTTGCCTATGAATTTCCTGAATTAATTGTTTTTAATAGCTGAATAGTACTCCATTGTATAAATGAACCATATTTTCTGTATCCATTCCTCGGTTGAAGGACATCTGGGTTCTTTCCAGCTTCTGGCTATTATAAAAAAAGGTTGCTAGAAACATAGTGGAGCATGTGTTTTTACTGCATGTTGGAGCATCTTCTGGGTATATGCCCAGGAGTGGTATAACTGGGTCCTCAGGTAGTACTATGTCCAATTTTCTGAGGAACCAACAAACTGATTTCCAGAATGGTTGCACCAGCTTGCAATCCCACCAGCAATGGAGGAGTGTTCCTCTTTCTCCACGTCCTCACCAGCACCTGCTGTCACCTGAGTTTTTGATCTTAGCCATGCTGACTGGTGTGAGGTGGAATCTCAGGGTTGTTTTGATTTTCATTTCCCTGATGACTAAGGATGCTGAACATTTCTTTAGGTGCTTCTCAGCCATTTGATGTTCCTCAGTTGAAAATTCTTTGTTTAGCACTGTACCCCAATTTTAATAGGGTTATTTGATTCTTTGAGTTCTAACTTCGTGAGTTCTTTGTTTATATTGGATATTACTTCTCTATTGGTTGTTAGATTGGTAAAGATCTTTTCCCAACCTGCTGGTTGCTGTTTTGTCCTTTTGACAGTGTTCTTTGCCACAAGAAGCTCAAGGAGAAGGAAGACCAAAGTGTGGGCACTTCAGTCCTTCTTACAAAGGGGAACAAAATACTCATGAGAGCAAATATGGAGACAAAGTGTAGAGCAGAGACTGAAGGAAAGGTCACCCAGAGATGGCCCCACCTGGGGATTCATCCAATCTACAGTCACCAAACCCCGACACTTCTGTGGATGCTAAGAAATGCTTGCTGAAACGAGCCTGATAGAACTGTCTCCGAGAGGCCCTGCCACAGCCTTACAAATACAGAGGCAGATGCTCTCAGCCAACCATTGGACTGGGTGTGGGGGCCCCAATAGAGGAGTTAGAGAAAGGACTGAAGGAGCTGAAGGGGTTTGCAACCCCATAGGAAGAACAACAATATGAACCAACCAGACACCCCAGATCTCCCAGGGACTAAGCTACAAACCAATGAGTGTACATGGCTCCAGTTGCATATGTAGCAGACGATAGCCTTGTCAGGCATCAATGGGAGGAGAGGTCCTTGGTCCTATGAAGGCTCGATAGATGCCCCAGTGTAGGGGAATCGAGGTTTAAGTGACTTTCTCAATATATCCCTGCAATACATGTCAAACATAATGGAATTCTAATTTACAGATGAGTAAATTGATGTTTGGTGAGGCCCTGTCAGATGCTTGAGGTAGACCAGCTTGGACATGAGTGCAACCATCTTCTCCTGGAATCTGATCTTTTGAAGCAGGAATAACCATGCTTTCTGATGTGGTCTCTGGGTACCATCAAGTCCTCTCAACTAAAAACAAACTATATCAGCAGATACATTCATGTCACTCAAGAGTAGAGAGTGATTTGAAGGGAATACCGGGGATCCACTCTGCTCACATCATTTTCCACTCTTCTTTCTACAGCTGTGTACCAACGTATCTCATGTACCAATGTGAATTTGTGATTAAACAAAGACTAGTTGGCCTCTTTGTGAAGACAGTAGGGTGAACATCCTTTTCAAGCCTCAGCATATTTGGATTGACCTTGTTCCTCTCTTCCTCCTCATCCTCTATAGGCTACCATCACTGTCACTTGTCCTCTACCTGAAATCCCATTCCCTGGCCCTTCTTCACAGACAGGAATCTTTGTCTACCTAGAGACCACATCAGAAGCAGTCTCCTAATTAAAAATTTTCCTGGTGCCTCTGAGACAGGATGAATTCCTCTCTCTCACCCTTCTTGGCCCAGGTATCTTTTCAGACAATAGAGTGTTGCCTCCAGCTGTGACATGGATTTTCTTGAGCCACCTGTCATAAAAGGCAGGGTGACCTTCTACCCCAGTGGTTCTCAGCATGCCTCCTGGGTTGGGGAAAGGTAAGCAGCAGCAGCAGCAGCAGCAGCAGCAGCAGCAGCAGCAGCAGCAGGAGGAGGAGGAAATGTGTTAAAAGCCTCACACCTTGCAAGTCAGACTCTATGGGAGAGAAGACCTGCACTATCTGTGTTTTAACTAGCCCTCCAGGGAACTCAACTGGGTTTGAATAACACTGCTCTAGTGTCTTTGTTTCCTTCCTTTCTGTTTCAGTGTCTGAGTGGCTATTATGAACTGTTTTGCTGGCTCAGTTTAAACACCTCCGAAACATTGGCATCTGACATATAGGCACAACTAAGATAATGCCCAAATCTCCTGCTAGGTTTGCCTCTACTTATTGGAGCTGAAATGTGTTAAATGCTGGATTGGTTGTCAGAAAAGAAGGAAACTCTGTCAGGTTATATCAGGCAGAATAAATTGCCAGCTGACACTCTTTGCATGTGGTGGTCACAAATATTATAAATAACCAATGGAAGTTTGATGACAGCTTTCTTGCCCCACCTCCCTGTATACAACATCATGTTAGCAAGCCAAGGAGATGCTAATCTAACAATATATTTACTGCAGTTTCTCAGAAATCTGACAATACTTTGAGTTATGTTTCTTTTAGTGTGTGAAACACTCTAAAAAAAAGACTATCAGTGTTTCTTTTTCTATTACATTGTCTTGCTGTTTTTATAAAACTCTTTATAAAATATATAGATATATAATAAAACAAAACTTTATTTCCCTAATAGACCAGATCACACATTATGTTTCATGGACTCCTGGTGTATGTGTTTTCCTGCCTACAAATTTGTTCATGTAGAGAAATAATCCTCTCTATAATGTCTTCTTTAAAGGGCTGCTTCTAATAAACAGAGTGTTGTCAAATTGAGGTCTGCTGCCCTGGTTCCCGTTGTTGCTTTTCTAACTTGGCTATGGCTCATCCAGAACTAAAAAAATGTGGTCAGCTGGCCTATTGATTCCTTGTCCTAAAAATGCATCCTCTTGTGCCTCAAGCTGAACTTATACCTTCTCCTTTAACTTGCTGATCAGAGGACAGATGCCTTATATTTTTAATCCTCCTGGAGGATGCTGTTCTTTTCTGTCTTTCAAAGTGTCAGCACTACCAGAGAATAATGTAGGTTAAGGAGGCAGAGGTATAGATACACTCAGTTTGAATTTGAGACATGTGTAACATTCCTTGATTGCTGTCACCAACCATGGTCTTCATGGACAATATTAGAATGCTGTCCATGGGACAAATGTCCCAAAGGGGATGAGCATCATAGCTCAATATTTCTTGTTTTCAGTTTTTTTCAGTGAAACAACAAGGAGTATAGAAGAAATGGCTCTTAAGACTTCCTTTTTAACAAAATTAACACATATATATATGTGTTTATACATTACTGAGGAAGGACCACAGAACCTCATTTAGTAGCCAAATGGTCTACCACTGAGCCACATATAGCTTCAAAATAAGGTATTATGGAACCTAAATTTATACTGTTCATATATAGAAATTATAAGAGCATATTACATGTAATTTAGTCCCTATCTAAGCAAAATCAATAGTGAAAATTTAAATACCTTTTAAATCTCCTAACCATGAAATGTCTTTTGTTGTTGTTGTTTTGGTTTTTTTTTTTTTTTTTTTTTAGACAGGGTTTCTTGGTGTAGCATTGGCTGTCCTGGAACTCACCCTGTAGACCAGGCTGGCCTTGAACTCAGAAATCTGCCCGCCTCTACCTCCCAAGTGCTGAGATTAAAAGCATACACCACTACTGCCCAGCAAAATGTCTTCTAAAATTTAACTTATTTAGGGGTAAAATGCGCTGCCTACATAAGCAAGAACTGTACAAAAACTGTAAATAACCTGTTGTGATTTGAATGAGAACATTTCTGATTGTCTCATGGAGTTGAATGCTTAGTCCCAGATTGATGACACTATTTGGGAAGGTTTAGGAGATATGGCCTTGCTGAAAGAAGTTTGTCACTAGAAGTGAGTAATTAAGGCATTCTGATTCTTGCTTCATCTCTGATTTTTCCTTGCAGTTCAAGATGTGAGGTCATAGAATCCTGCTTTAGTTGCTGGGCATACCTGTTGCTTCTGCCCTGACATTAAGGACTCTAACCCATTGGAATCATAAGGCAAAAATAAACCTTCTCCCATAAGTTGTGTAAGTCATGGTGCTTTATCACAGCAACAGAAAAGCAACTACTAAGATGCCTAAAATGTGTGATTGACTAGGAAAATTTTAGTTTTTCACTGTGTGTGTGTGTGTATAAGCATGTGCATGAGTGCACACATGAGAAACGAAGAACAAAGAGGAGAGAGAGAGAGAGAGAGAGAGAGAGAGAGAGAGAGAGAGAGAGAGAGTTAGACAGCTGCTCATTTCCCCTCATAGTCAGGTAAGATGACACTCAGAATGCTAAGGCTAGAGGGGCGCCAGATTGAGGCTGTCCAGAGCAACGTGATATGTTCAGGGCCAGCCTGAATTACCCAGTAAGATCCTGCTCAGAAAAAAGAGAAGAAAAGAAGACAACTCCCCCTCTCCTGAAAAAAGTATTTTGGAAAGAGAGCCAATGTTGCCTGATTTTCAGGCTCAGAGTAAAGAGATATAAGCGTTTTATGTTGACTAACTGAAAATAGTTTGATGACAGGAACTCAAAACTTGGTTGTTTGTTGTTGTTTTGGTTTGTTTTTTGGTAGAAACACTGCAATTAAGTAAAAAGTTAGTAAGTGCTTAGTGCTATGGGTTATTTTATTTTTTGTGATTAGGATATAACTAAACCATTAGCCACTTCCTTTTCCCCCTTCTATTCCCTTCTTTATATCTCTTCTATGACTTTCAATTTAATGAACACTTCTTTTATTAACTATTACTAAATGCATATGTATGGAATGTATTCCTAAACATAGTCCGTCTGTATAATGCTTCTTATATGTGTACGATTTCAGGGATGACTGTTTTCATTGAATAACCAATTGGTGTGCTTTCTCCCCTGAGGTAACTACTTCTTCCACTCTTAGCTTTCATTAGTTGTCTAGAGTTCTTTGTGTGGAGTTTAGACATTATGATCATTCCCCAGTCCAAATCACCATGTCTGTTGCTATCATGTACGCACTTTGGACTCAAGGCCCAGAAATCACTGATTGAGCCTCCCTAAGGTGACTTATCTTTCATGGTAAATAATCAGCCAACAGTCCTACCCAGGTATGAGGTCTATGAACCACAATGATGACCAAAATGGCGTGATAATCCTAAGGGTTCAGTAGCGACATGTGTACTTTGGTGGTAACCAATAGCTCTCTAATTGGATATAAGGCCCACTCAAAAAGAGCAAAATCATCCTTGTATTGAAAATTTAGCCAACTACACAGAGATAGTGAAGTTATGAATCAGAGAAGAGAATCTACAACTGCTACTTTACTAGAGCAGAATAATTCCTAATACAATGTAAAATTTTTGTCCTTATTTCAACAGATAATGTAGTCCCCGCCCCTCATCAAGTGAAATGTTCATTGTAACAGATGGAGACCACTGCAGAAAACCACAACCAATCAAGATGTGGGATTGTAGAATCAGTCTAAATGGACACATCTACAACACAAGCCTGCACCTAAGGCTCAGAGATTTTTGTGGAAAAGGGAGTAAGCAGATTTTAAAAACGAGAGTAAAAGGAAATTTGCTGTGAGACTGTATTTATTAGAATTGTCAAAATTACACCCATAAACTCTCAGCAACATAACTACCTAAACATGGGATGAAAGGGGTTATTTTAAAATCATGTGTTGCTGAAATCCGTAAGGCATAGTGACAGCCTTTTCAAATGGCACTGTTTGTGGTTCAAGCAATAGGTCACAAATCAAAGAGCTTCTCCACTGATATGAATCACCTTTGTACTAATGAATGATGTGCTCCTGAAGGTCCAGGAATATCTGAATCACTGACAAATTAGATACTGAGAAGCCATGTCCATTCAGATCACAGTATGTCGTATGGGGGGTGTGCTATAAACACACAAAAGCAAACCCCAGTGCACTGGCAACTGAATTGTCTTCTCCCTCAACACCCTGCTTGTAGTTAAACCACTCTAGTCCACTGTGCTTTCCAAACCAGGATGAGAAACTGCTTGTGTTCTTGTTTTGAGATACCTTTCAGTTAAGTTGTTTTACAGAGCAGCCCAAAAGTATTTAGAAATTATAAAGACTTTTTTAAAATATTTTTTCTGCCATACTATGGGGTTTTCCTCTAGCCTTGAATAACAGCTTTTGGATCCCTGACAGCCCTATCCATAACAATATGCTTTTTCAAAAAATTTAGTATTGGGGCATTCTTTCTCTGGGATGAATAAGCAAGTTTTAAAGTAATTGGAGAGTTCCTAAGTTGGTGGGACTTTAGAGAATATAGGACAACTTGAACTTGAGGTACTTAAGACCCTTGTAAAAGTTTTATGCTTCTTTCATCCATTTGCTTTTGTGCTCTAAAATGCAGAAAGACCTTGAGGGAGAGAAGAGGAAGCAAAATGTTATCAGAAGGGAAAAAAAAATCTTGTGAATCCTTACCTGGAGGGGAAAATGTGAAGTTGGATCTTAATTTCCTTTCTTTTTCTTTTTCTTTTTTCAAAGAATGTTGCTGCCTGTGAAAATGAGGCCGGTGAAGGACAGAAAATGTGGCAAAGTCACTCTTTGTAATAAACCCCCAAGTCCATGTATATCCTTGTGAGAAACAGAAAAAAAAAACTAATTCTTATTTTAGGAGCTCTGGAATTCCTGTATTTATGGTCAGAAATCTCATTTTTTCCCAGTTCCCTCTTACCTATCATTTAGCATTTATTTATTCACTGATTTACTCAGTGAATAATTTTATAATACTTATCATGTACCATGCATAGCTTCATGTAATAAAAAAAAAAAAGATAGAGCTGGGTACTACACTACATATTTAAAACCCCTCGATTGAGAGAGTAGAAGCAGAGAGAGAATCATGAGTTCCAGGCCAACATGAACTGCATAGTGAATTTTGTGCCAACTTGGACTGCTTAGTGGGAGAAGCTGTCTCATAAACAAACCAAAACAAAGCAAACATCAACAAAACTCAAAACAAGAAGATGTAAAAGAGAAAAGGATGTAAAGATGGAGGGAGTGGTGAGTGAAGAAGATACGTGCTGATTAAGAGAAAAAATTCAAGACCACAATGCTTGTCAAAGACCAAAAAGGGAGAGAAATCTCTAAAGGGGCTTATTATGGTAAATAAGGTCTGTGACAATGGTTCTTGCTGTGGGGAAAGAAGTTAGATGTGATTCCTCATCCAAATTACTGGATTAGATGGCCAATCCTTGCCCCTTTTCAATTATCCTTCTTGTTTAAGTAAAGAATAGATCTTTTCCCCTTCTTTCAAACAGCCTTTCCTTGTTTGGTAGAATAAACTTGCTAGCTGGAAAAGTATTCAGGCAAGCATTTAATGAAATTTCTTGGAAAACAAGAGAAATGCATAGCTTAGTTTTTTTAGTCCAAAGGGCAAGTAGCTGACAAGATTTCTAGACATAAAATGTTATTTACATAAGACAAAGAACTCAAGGTTTCCTGGGGGAATTGTCCAACAACAAAAAAGGAATTTAATAATATATTATAAGAAAACCTTGTTGAATAATCTAATAAAATTGTGTCCTTTTTACATAGAAAAATCACATTTTATATTTGCATTAATATATTCTTGTGCTCTTTTGTTACTGTTGTTTTCAGAAAGGTTCTCACACTACTTTCTAGGTTGGCCTTAATTCAATACAATCTTCTTCTTCTTTTTTTTTTTTTTTTGGTTTTGGTTTTGGTTTTGGTTTTTTGAGACAGGGTTTCTCTGTATAGCCCTGGCTGTCCTGGAACTCACTTTGTAGACCAGGCCTGCCTCGAACTCAGAAATCCACCTGCCTCTGCCTCCAGAGTGATAGGATTAAAGGCGTGCACCACCACACCTGGCTTCAATACAATCTTCTTGTCTCAGTCTCCCTTGTGTGAGTATTAGAACTGTGAGCTACAATGCCCATCTCATTACTGACCTCTTATAAAACAAACAAACAAAATGAAGAGGAAAAATCTCTTACAGTGACATCCATCCAATCTTATTAGCTTGAACAAACATGAAAATCTGTCTCTAAAAACTTTCTCCAATTTCCTTATATACATTTTCTTCATCTTGCCTTTCTCCTCCTTCTTGTTTTTAGAACAACTTTAGTCTTATTTAGTTTAGAACACAATTGCCTTGTTCTTTAAATTTCCTTAATGAAAACACATTCCTCTTACCCTGTATACTTTTCCTTATTAAAACCATATCTTACCTTCCTTGAATATTTTATGTATAGTCATTTTCCTCTCACCCTTATTAGTTCTAGTAGTTTTAATTACATATCTTGATTGTAATTTTTAACTATAAGTAACTCTTACTTTGCAGACAAAATTAGGGAGGAAATCATTATGAAGTTATACCAGCATTCTATATAAGCAGACTAACAAATTTTATGAATGCATATTTCATCTCTTATAGGTAAATGCATTCCCACATACTATATTTTTAATGGTAATTAATAGGCCCCAATATGCTTTTACTTCTCTATAGTATGTATAGTTACCAAATCCAAGGTATATAAACCTAAATTTAGGTTTAGTAATTAGTGTTTCAGTAGTTCATCTGACTTAAAAATTATCTAGATACTTAACAACATCCAAAATTGATTAACTTTCCTGAAACTCTCAGATTTTACTATACCAATGATTTTGGCAACTGTTTACAGACAGGCATAGTAAGACATTAACAAAGCTACTCATCATACACTTATTTACTTGTTAGATTTTTTAAAAATTATTTATTAAATACAGTCTCACCATATAGGTCAGAGAGGCCCGACACTAACAATGCCTGCATCAGACTCCCAAGTGCTGTCCCTGCCTCCTTTGAAGCTCACCCAGAGACTTGTAGTGCCTTATTAGACCCTAACTTCCAATGGTCTAGAATGCAAATCTCAAGAACAAATGGTGTCAGTCATAAAATGTACTATTTACAGACTCTTATTGTTTCAGTCATTCATTGGTTAGGAAGAAATTGATTTGATACTGAACAGGGATAGCTTTCATTGTATGAAAGGGTGTTATGTAGTCTGCTGTAAAAGAACAATCACCAACAGTCTTACCTAGCTGAAATCCCAGTGAATAAACATGGCACAAAAGTATATGTGCAATAGTGACACAATTGTTATGGGGATAATCAACAACTTTTTGAATGGATTTAAAGTCTGTTAGTAAATACATGCCTGCTATGGCAAATCAGGTCAAGTACCCTTGGTCCCGGCCAAGGTTTAGTAAGGTAACAGTTGCAAGGAGTAAAGATACCCCCACTAATATGCTGATGAACTGACATAGTGTCAAACTGCCTTCCAAATTTGTATTTCTAGACCAAGAGATTAGTGTACTCTTCCAACCTCATCAAAGAAGTTTCTTCATGCACTAATTGATGGATAACTTGGAAACTTACTAGTCAAAGCACAAAAAGTAAGTATCATTGGAGCAGTCAGCTACAAATGGCACATCTACGTTTTCTCCTCTTGATATCAGCAAGGCCCAAGGACCACTGTGGAAGAGGGTCAGAAATACTGGAAGAGCCAGAAATCTGGGAGGACCAGAGCAAATTACTGTCTTCTAGACATGACAGAATACTGCTATACTCATAAACTAATATGGAAGGGATAGGACCTCAAAAGCTACTACCTCTAACTGAAGAGTTACTGACAGTTAATGGATTCTGGGAGAGGGAGAATCCATTTTATTTAAAGTCATAACTCTTGTTTGTCAATTACATTTCTATGAGTATTTGGGCATCAAAAAATGAATTTTGTGGACTATTAACTACAACTACCGTCATCATCACCACCACCACCACCACCACAACAACAACACAACAGAAAGTAGAGGGTGTTCAGTGAATGTAGGAAGAGTAGAAATGAATATAATCCAAGTACACTGCCTGAAATTCTCAATAAATAAAAATATTGCATTTAAAAGGTACCATTTCCTATACATTTAAATATAAATGATGAAAATGGCCTATAGGGTAAAACTACGTAGCATATCAACAATTATAAAAGGAAACTATTTCCTTTCAACTCTACAATTCTCATTTTCTTTGAGAAATTGCACACTGTTTTTCTGTGTCTCACATGATGATGATGATATGATGATGATGATGATGATGATGATGATGATGATGATGATGATGATGATTACTTTTAAATACAGGGGGTCTCACTACGAAGGTCTGGATGACCTAAAACTTGCTGTCAGGGTGCCTTATCTAGATGTCATTGAAATCATAGACATGCCTGCTTCCCAAGTGCTGGGATTAAAGGCATATGCTATCATACCTGCCAAATACACCTTCTTAAAAAAAACTTTTCTATTAGTTCCTATCTGATAAATACTTGGACCTATAGGGCTTCAGCTCAGTGTTTCTCTTGACATTTTGATGGCCCAGACATGGACAGAGACAGGGACTCTGACCTTGCTTCCCTGGACCTCTTTTTAAAATATTGTTAATGGCAGCCGGCCCAACAGCCTGGGCAACTGAAAGTCTCAACATGGTGCAATTCTTGATTAAACCTGAGGCTTCTGGTCTCTGATGTAAGACTGATGTCACCCATACACATGTGAGCTAAGGAGTCCCTTATAGAAAAAGTAAAATGGTATACTATAGTTTACAGAAATGTATAGTTCACAAGGGCTTCATTCTGAGAGCCCCTTCTTCTCTCAACTTGTAGTCCCATCCACAGAAAATCTACATACACTCTCAGAATGAACACTTTCTCTTCCCTTTACCATTTTCCCCTTCTTGGGCTATTTCAACTACTCTCTAGAGTGAGAGGTAAAATAGTTTGTAGAGGACAAGGTTGGACAGTGTTGGTTCCTGTCTCTTCTCCCTCCAGGATACACTTCATAATCTGGAAGACATACCAGTAAACGAACTTTCACTTTTTTCCCAAAATGGTGAGTCCCCATTTCCGTTACAACTTATTCATGGTCGATTTGAATTTGCAGCTTTTCTTTAAGACTGGTTCAACATGATCAACCAGATAGGGCTAGCTCTAGAGTAAATCTAAGTTTCACCAACTTGAGATGGAAAGGTCCATTTCGATTATAAAGATTCTAAGATAAAATTACACCTTGAGCATCACTATCATAAAACCAAGTCTGAGACAACAGGAGAGTTCATTGTTCTAAAAGATGAATATTGTGTTTTTGGCAGAATCCATGTTTCATGTTTTATGTACCCTCTGACTCATTCTAGATGTAGTTTTATATATATATATATATATATATATATATATATATATATATATATATATATTCAATCTCCAGACTTTAATTCTAGTGCTCTGCCAGCCTGATCATTTTCTGAAAATATTATCATCTACCTTACTTCATGAGCTAACACTTTTTTTCCTTCCCTACATCACTTCCAATGTTTAGGTTAAATTCTGTGACTTTGGAATACAATATATTCCTTTATTTTTTTTACCTTTTCTCTATAAAGAATGTTGCTTCAATACAATTTTTTTTTTTTAGTTTCTTTTGTCAGTGCTTACAACAGTTACTCTTCTGTTTACAGCTACAGTTGGGAGCCTACATATATTATTTTTGATATCAGTATACAGGTTTCTGTGTGTCATCTTTACACATATATTTCATGGTATACTTGCATGATAAATTTCCTTATCAAAAACCCAATATTTTATAGTTTTCATAAAAATATATAAAGAGTATAATTGAAGTTACTGTACACAAGGGGATAATACTCCCTCCAGAAGTCATGCATTATCAGATAAAATGTCCAGTGCCGAGAATGGGATAAATCTCTAGAAGTTGCTGCCTCCTCACAACATAAAAAATCAATAGACTATTGCCATTGTTCTCCGTCACCTACTAGAAACTGATAGGAAGGACCTATTGCCAAAGATACCACCATAGACTTTGATTATAATACATAGATAAACTAAGTTGGTATTGTTCTTAAAGCTTCTATCTTGCTAGATAATTATCGTAGTACCAAAAGTGCAATATAGGCTACTGGGGTAAAAAAGAAAAAAGCAATCAACAGTCTTCCCCAGCTGTGAACCCTGTGAACTACAATAAAGACTTGCCTGGAAAGGTATGCCCCATGACACAATAGTGGTATGGATTTTATGATGGTAACTAGTCTCTCTTCCTCCCCCCCCTCACTCTCCCTTCCCCTTCTCCTTCCCTCCCCTTCTCTCTTTAATTTTAGGCTCATTATCTAGGAAGAAACTCATATTTGGTACTGTAACCTGGCCACCAATCCATGGCTGGCAAGGGCACAGGCCCTCTCTGCCTATGACCTGACTCTGACACAATTAAAGGGATACAGTTCCAAATTGTCCTCTAAATACTTATCCTTATAGCCATAAATTAATATAGTTCTGATCATTTATCAGAGAAGCTAGTTTATTATGCATAACTATTCAAAGTGCAGAGGATACATGACTACATGAGTAGTATTCAGCCCCAAATGGGATATCTGCAACACACTCCTTCACTCAATAATTCTCAGGAAACACTGTAGAAGATGGGATTGAAAAGCCTGTAAGAGCCAGAGATCAGAGAGGCTGCTTGAAAATAATGTCTTCTGCATATGATATGTGGTCATTGTCTTCATGAATTCATAGAGGCTATGGTTGCCTGTACAAGACTGGCACAGGATTAAACCATTTAACATTCCAGAATAGATGGGCTAGAGACTCATGAGGTACCAGCCATAGGTGAAAGCTATTGGCAATTGATGGCTTCTGGGTGAGGGAGAGTCTGTTTTCTTCAGATATGTGGCCATTCTTAGGTAGCCCATGCTCCAGTGAATGCTACCACGCCCATGTGTATACATGCAGTTATATTTGAACTTGTGGGGTTATTACAAAAAATATTACATTTTAAAAAGGAAATATGTTAGTTACATTTCTCACTTCTATGACACAAAGTCTTTGACAAAATCAACTTGAAGAAGGGAGGGTTTATAGTTTAAGAAGGAATAAAGTCTTCCATGAGAAGAGATACAGTTTCTCTGGGCAGAGAGGATTAGCAACAGGGCCAACGACATATTGTGGCTGTAGTTAGAAAGTAGATAAAGGACAGAAAATAGAATCAGAGTATATAATCTCAAGGGTCACCCCCAGTGACCCACTTTTATAGATAAGCTCCAGATGGTAATGATTCCACATCCTTCCATAAAGCACAAAAAAACCCCAAACAAACAAACAAACAAACCCTGAGAACCAAGTGTTTAAACACATTGTGGCATGTTTCATACTGAGCCACAACAGAAAGAGAGAATGGAAACACTATGTTTGAGAAATTAAAAAATGTATAGGTATGGACATACATTCTGCATGGAAAAATGATTTTGGATGTGGGAAATATTTTTATTTTCTTGATGTAACTGCTTATAGTTCGTATTGGGTTTCTTAGGTTCTTTTTTCTTTAAAAAAAATAAACTAAAAACATGAAGTGGTAATACAACTA
Source organism: Mus pahari (assembly GCF_900095145.1). Taxonomy (NCBI): domain Eukaryota; kingdom Metazoa; phylum Chordata; class Mammalia; order Rodentia; family Muridae; genus Mus; species Mus pahari. Next base: position 8,046,902 of record NC_034613.1, on the reverse strand, counting down.
GAATTTATTGAAAATTGTGTTTGTTTTGCCAAACTTTAAATGTTATCCAATTCTATTTTAAAGCACTTATTTCTCATTCCCCAAGACTGATGTAACTCACCTTCTGAGTGATTAATAGCCATACTTGGAGGTCAACAATGAGGATAAAAAGGATAAGAGAACATCAATTATTTTGGCCCTTGCCATCCCAGATCAGCTAGTAGCAAAGTACCAGAATCTGATACACTAATAAAAGGGTACCACAGTTCTAGTACACTCTGCAAAGAGGACGGTCATTGGAGAGGAGACTGTCCTGCATGTTTCTAAGCAGATCCTCCCACTCAAGCAAGACAGGATCTTATCCCAGCAAATGACACAGTTTGGTAGAAAAAAAAAACCTAAAAGAGCAATGGTACTTCCAACAAATACATAAAAATGACCACCAAGGAGGAAGGCATCAGCAAAATGAGGTTGTTTCTAGCTACTTACATGGCCTTAAATACCAGACAGGAAAGTATAACTCAAAATAATCACTATTACAAAGTAAAATTCTACCAGATCTAATCAGGTTTCTTAAGCAGACCTGGTTCAGCTGTTGACATATTGCCCTTAAAGCTGTACAGACAGTTACTCACATGATCAGATTTATCCACTTAAATGAACCTTGCCATGTCTTAGTTAGTATTGTTTCTGTCACGGTGATAAACATGAACAAAATCAACTTGGGGAAAAAAAAATCGTTTATTTCATCTTACAGTGTGTGACTCAATCATCTAGGCGAGTCAAGGTAGAAAGTCAAGACAGATATCTGGAATCAGGAATTGAAGCAGACGTCACAAGGAGTGATGCTTACTGACTTGCTCCCCATGACTTGTTAAGCCTGCTTTTCCAAACTAAGCAGGAGCACCAACCCAAAGTTGGTATTGCCTCCAGAGATCTTGGCCCTCCCTCATCAATGCTTCCAATAGCAGTGAAAAAAGAAGCCTTGAATTTGAAGGTGAGCAAGGAAGAGAATATGACGATGGTTTGGAGGGAGGAAAGAGAAGGGAACATTTTTAATCATATTTTAATATAAAATAAATAAGAAAATGTAGCATATGCTTGCCTAGAGGTTACCTGGTGGGAACATGTTCTCAAAAATTAAGGCTCCCCATACCCAAAGGGCTATGACTAGCGTCAAACTGACATAAAACTAGCCACATAATTGACCCTTTGTTAATCCATAAACTTTCCTTTCATGTCCATACCCAGGACTCATATTAATATCAGTATCACAGTATAATGCTTTCCAACATTTACCATCTTACTTTTTTTAATGTTCAACATTTAAAAGTCCAAAGTCTCTTTAAAATATTAAAAATCTCTCTAAAAATACAAAGTTTTTCTAAAATTGAAAAATTTCTCTGACATAGTCAGAGTCCCTTTGAAAGTCCAAAATATCTCAAAACATCATATCTCTTTGAAAGTTCAAAGTCTCTTTCAACGAAGGACCTCTATAAATAAAAATATAGTTACACATTTTCTTACTCCAAGAGGGAAAATCCTGGGCAATTATAAGCAAAGCAAAACCAAAGTATACTGTGTCAGGAACTCAGTGTCCTGTGTCATCATCTTCTGGGTTCCTCCAAAAGGCTTAGGCTACCCTCTGTAGCACATAGAGCTTATCTCTGAGGTTCAGGCAAGCCTCATACCACAGCTTCTGCTGTCCTTGGTGGACTGTAGTACTGGCATCTTCAAAATGCAACAACTGAATTGCACCCATAGCCTCTCCTGGGCTCTCCTCATTGACCCTGATCCTGGCAAGTGTTGACAAGCCTCAACATCTTTCCATAATTATTTTAATGACTGGAACAGTAATTTCTACTAAAACAGGTTCTGTACCATATTCAATTCTGTTTCTAATGACTGTTATTACAATCACTTCATCCCTGCAAAGACTTTATGGTAGATCCTCCCTACAGACAGGTCTCTTCCTAGGCTCATTTACCTGTCTCAGTATGTTATGTCACAGGCACAGATAGTCATGGATATGATTAGTTCCAGGACAAGTACAGCCAAACTCCACCTTTCTGAGTTTGCTTCCCTAATTTAACCTAGGAAACTAGGCCTACTACAAATTCTTCCCACAGGAAGTCAGTGGTTCTCCACCTTCCTAAAGCTGAGATAGTTTAATGTGGTTCCTTATATTGTGGTGACTTCCAACTATAAAATTATATGTTGCTACTTAATAATGTTAACTTTTTACTGTTATGAATTATTATGGAAATATCTGTGTTTTCTAATGGTCTTAGGTGACCCCTATGAAACAGTCTGTTCACCACCAAGGAGGTTATGACCCACAGGATGAGAACCACTGATCTAAGAGCTCCTTGGACCAAACCCTACCAAGGTGTCCTAATTCATGCAACTCCACTCAACTTGCAAGGTCTGTAAGCATGAAATCATTTGCCCAGATTTAAGACTGTTCCTCCCTGTGTTGCTTCAATAGCATAACTCTAGTAGCCTCTTGGAAACCTTCATCTTCTGTTCCAGCAAAACAGAGGTGAACATCCACCATGAAACTCCAGTATGTGCCATCTTTTCTTTAACTTTTCTGAGCTTTACAATATAACTTTTTAAATACAGTTTTTATCATTTGACAATTTCATATATCTAAATATTTGTTTGTGATACCCACACTCCACTCTTCCCTTTAACTCTTCCCAGTCACCTCATTTCTATATCTCCTTCCTAAATTCATGTCAACTTTTATACCTCCCTCCAAGTCCACTTGGAGCTGAACTTTTGTGCAGTGAGGTGGGGCCATCCATCGGAATGTGAACAACCAAGGCCACATCAGAAATGATAACAGATTTTCTCTCCTCCAACAGTCACCAACTGTCAAGAACTCCTTAGCAGGGGATGAGATCCCAGGAGTTCCTCTTCTATTCAAGTTGGATTGTGCACTGGCTTCATCTTGAACTTGTACAGCTTTGTGAAGGCAATCATAACTGTTATGAAGATAGTAGTCTGTGGTGGCCAGAAGACATTGGTTTTCAGCAGTTGTAGCCAATCCATTTGCCTCCTTCTCTTCTGGGATTTTCCCTGAGCCTTTGGAGTGAGAGTGTGATATATATGGATTTACAGCAGAGCACTCCATAGACACTTATTCACTGCACCTTCACCAGTTGTGAATCTCCACACTAACAGAAAGGGTAAAACTCATCTCTGTGCGGGGGGTGAGCTGCAGTAATCTATATATTATTTGATTTGGAGGTCTCTATGATAAAATTTTTATAAGCTATCTCCTCATACTCCCTGTATGCCTATAGGATTTAAGCTAATTTAGAGAAACCATCTCATAAGTCTTCTTCAGGGAGGCTCCTTGAAATATTCCTGGATGGTTCTCATCACTTATCTGGGCATACGGTTTCCACTTCTGCATTGAAAGCTAAAGGCAGTGGTGCTACTCTGTTAGCAGCCTATTGATGGTCTCTTTGCTAGCATTCCTCTGTTCTAATTACTAATATCATAACAAACACTGTGACTAATAACAACTTGTGTTTACTTGGCTTACACTTCCATTTCACTATTTTCCAGGAAAGTTGGGTCAAGAACTCAGGGTAGGAATCGCAATGTAAGAACTGATAAAGAATTCACAGGGCCCTGCGCCTCTCCTGCCCAGGAGGGGTGTTCGCCTGGCGGCTGTCCGCAGGCCG
>NC_034613.1:8038659-8043214 GCF_900095145.1 Mus pahari | reverse complement strand
GGAATAGAGGCTCCTTGGTCTTCCAAACTCCATATGACCTAGCACAAGGCAAGGCCTGGGCCAAGTAGTGGGAGTGGGTGGGTAGGGGAACAGAGATGGGGGGAGGGGTATGGGAATCTTTCGGGATAGCATTTGAAATGTAAATAAAGAAAATAATAATAATAATAAAAAAAAAAGAATTCACAGAAGAAAACTATTGGCTTGTTCCTTCTCAGCCTTCTTTCTAATACAACCTAGAGCCACCTTTCCAGGAGTGACACTGCCTACCCAGAGCTGAGGTCTCTCATGTCAAACATTAATTAAAAATATGACAATCTAACACAAGAAAATCAAGAAGAAAGAAGACCAACACATGGATACTTCATTCCTCCACAAACAGGGAATAAAATACCCATGGAAGAAGTTGCAGAGACAAAGTTTGGAGCTAAGACAAAAGGATGGACCATCCAGAGACTGCCCCACCCAGGGGTCCATCCCATAATCAGCCAGCAAATGTAGACACTATTGCATATACCAGGAAGATTTTGCTGAAAGGACCCTGGTATAGCTATCTCTTGTGAGGCTATTCCAGTGCCTGTCAAATACAGAAGTGGATGCCCACAGTCATCTATAGGATAGAACACAGAACCCCCCCAATGGAGGAGATAGAGAAAGTACCCAAGGAGCTAAAGGGGTCTGCAACCCTATAGGTGGAACAACAATATGAACTAACCAGGACCCCCAGAGCTCCTGTCTCTTGCTGCATATACAGCAGAAGATGGCCTAGTCAGTCATCATTGGGAAGGGAGGCCCCTTGGTGTCGCAAACTTTATATGACCCATACAGGGGAAGGCCAGGGCCAAGAAGTGGGAGTGAGTGGGTTGGGTAGCAGGGCAGAGGGAGGGTATAGGGGACATTCGGGATAGCATTTGAAAAGTAAATGAAGAAAATATCTAATAAAATAAATTTTAAAAAATAATATGACAATCTGATGAAGGAAGTCAATTGAAAATCCCTTCTCTCAGATATGTCTAGGTTTGTGTCAAGTTGATAAACTCCAACAAGCACAAGAATCAACTTCTTTCTGCCTAAAGATGACTCCTTTGTCCTTGCTGAGGCTAAGATAATTTCATGTCAAGGCAATTCCTTTTTTTTTCTTCTAAGTATCTGAGACATTTAAACTATGTAGCCTCCTGAATGCTTTTTACTAACTTTTAAATCATACTTTACTTCCTCAATCCAATCATAAACACAGAAATAATTTTAATTTGTTGGATATGCTCACAATGAGGTGAATGTTTGATGATAATAAATGAGATGGCCCTTCAAGACTTCCCTTTAGCAATCAATACAAGACCCGGATGAAAACTCTGCTTAGTACACAAGTAGGATACTTGGGAGTAGGTAGAGGTTGCCAGCTCATAGGGTTGCAGCTCATCCAAACAGAAAGTGTAGGTATGTCAGAGTTCTTAATCAGGAAGGCTGTTTTCTGTTTCTATCTTAGAGAAGGAGATGTACCATTGCTGTAGGTTATAAATATCAACTTATCTCCTTTGGAGGGCAGTGGCATAGCGGATAGTGTGTGTGTGTGTGTGTGTGTGTGTGTGTGTGTGTGTGTGTGTGTGTAAAACTGAAGTGGTTAGATTTGTCATTTTCTAGTGTTTTCCACAATATAGCCTTGTTTCTAAAGAAAGCATTCTTGAGGCCAGAAAGAAGTCTCAGCTGGTAAATATATGTACTGTTCTCCCAAGTGACTCCAGTTTGACTTGACTGCTTGAATGGAGTGGCGCACAATAATCTGTACCATCAACTCCTGCTGATCAAATGTCTTTGACTTTCTAGAGCACCCTTACTCACATGTGCACAAACGTGTGAGCACACAAAAACAATTAAAAATAATAGAAAAATCTTTAAGTAGTAAAGCACTTCTGCCTTCACACCCTCAGTGCTTGAAAACTTTTAACTGTCAGCTTGATCCAACCTATAGGAAAGAAGAGAGGAAGAGAGACCTGAGGAATTTTCTAGACCAACTCAGCCTGTGAGCTGCTCTGCAGGGCATTGTCTTTTTGGTTAATTGATGTGGGAAGACTCAGCCAACTGCAAGTAGCACCATTACCTAGGAGGGTATCTAAAAACTGTATAAGAGAGGAGAAAGCAGCATATAAGCAAGCCAGCGTGTGCAAATTTATTTCTCACTAGTCATGACAGTGGATATGATGTGTCTAGTTGCTTGTAGTTGCCACATATGTTATTTTTCTCCTCTGGTAAACAGATTATAAACTGGAACTATAAGAGGAATAAATACACCCAACCCCACTCCCCCCCCAACACACATACACAAGTTGCTTGTTTTCAAGTTATTTTGCAACAGCAACAGAAACTAGAACACTTTCTCTTCTATTATAGTAAAAACATAATCTATGAAATGATTGACATTGTATGATTTTAGCTGGTCCATTTTTAAACATCTCATATGGCCGGTGGAATTTATAGCCATAAAAATTATCAGAAATATCCCTTTCAATCGCTAACACCAACCAAAGTCTTATCATACCCCTTTTCAGCTATGAAACCTTTCCAGCAATAGAAAAAAAAAATGTTTTCATCAGCTATCAGTGATTTAACCTTGCTGAACTATTAAAATGGAAATATAGAAACTAAAGTGCCAAAGCAGGAAGTAAACACGGTCACTAACCATTTGAAGTTACAGCCAATAACTTCTGATGCTTAATATATGCAATTAAAGCAAAAATCCTAATAAACACTGGAGATTGAATCCAAATGGTAAGTTTCAGGAAGGAAATAAGTAAATAAGTAGTACATCTTACTACTTAGCAAGATACACAGAAGTCCACATCTTTTTTTGAAAAAAGATGATGTACTCAACATGTAAAAACATATTTTGTTATGGACCCACATATAAATCACTAAGAAAACATTTTATCTACCTTTTATACCATTTTTAACTTCTTTGCAAAGAAGACCCAGACCCCTGGGCACTTTCCTTGCCAGAGGAGAGTTGGCCTCCAGGGAGGGCTCAGATCCTGGGATGGAGGAGGGAGATCTGAGCTCCAGATTTCTGGGCACCTTCCCTGCAAGAGAAGAGCTTGTCTGCAGAAAGGGCTCTGACCACTTGGACTCAGAAGAGAGTTAGATATCCCAGGAGTGCTGACAAAGGTTAAAGAATCACAAGAGGAACAAGCTCCAGCCAGAGACAGCTAGAACTTCTAAAACCAGAAATTACAAGATGACAAAAGGCGAACATAAGAATCTTACTAACAGAAACCAAGACCACTCAGCATCACCAGAACCCAGTATGCCCACCACAGCAAGTCCTGAATACCCCAACACACTTGAAAAGCAAGGTTCAGATTTAAAATCAAATCTCATGATGCTGGTAGAGGATGTTAAGAAGGGCATTAATAACTCACTTAAAGCAATACAGGAGAACATTGCTAAACAGGTAGAAGTCCTTAAAGAATTACAGGAAAACACTGCAAAACAGGTTGAAGTCCTTAAAGAGGAAACACAAAAATCCTTAAAGAAATACAGAAAAACAAAACCAAACAGGTGACGGAATTGAACAAAACCATCCAAGATCTAAAAATGGAAGTAGAAACAATGAAAAAAACCCAAAGAAAGATACTTGTGGAGATAGAAATCCTAGGAAAGAAATCAGGAACGATAGATGCATGCATCAGCAACAGAAGACAAGAGATGGAAAAGAGAATCTCAGGTACAGAAGATTCCATAGAGAACTTGGACACAACAATCAAAGAAAATGCAAAATGCAAAAAGATCCTAACACTAAACATTCAGGACACAATGAAAAGACCAAAACTAAGCCTAATAGGTGTAGATGAGAATGAAGATTTTTCAACTTAAAGGGCTAGTAAATATCTTCAATATTTAATAAAATATATATATAAATATAGAAGAAAACTTCCCTAACCTGAAGAAAGAGAAGCCCATGAACATACAAGAAGCCTACAGAATTCCAAATAGACTGCACCAGAAAAAATTCCTCCCAGCACATAATAATCATAACAACAAATGTAATAAATAAAAATAGAATATTAAAAGTAGTAAGGGATAAAGGTCAATTAAAATATAAAGGCAGACCTATTATAATTACACCAGACATCTCACCAGAGACTATGAAAGCCAGAAGATACTGGACAGATGTTATACAGACCCAAAGAGAACACAAATAGTAGCCACCCCAGGCTACTATACCCAACAAAACTCTCAATTACCATAGATGGAGAAACCAAAGTATTCCATGACAAAGCCAATCTCACACAACATCTTTCTACAAATTCAGCCCTTCAAAGGATAATAAAGGGAAAACTCCAACACAAGGAGGGAAATTATACCCTAGTAAAAGCAAGAAATTAATCATTCCACAAACCTAAAAGAAGACAGCAGCAAGAACAGAATCCCAATTCTAACAATAAAAATAAGAGAAAGCAACAATTACTTTTACTTAATACTTCTTTCTTTCTTTCTTTCTTTCTTTCTTTCTTTTCTTTTCTTTTCTTTTTTTTTTTTTTTTTTTTTTTTTTTTTTTTTTTTT
>NC_034613.1:8036360-8037604 GCF_900095145.1 Mus pahari | reverse complement strand
TTATGGAACATAATGAAAGCATTACTAAGAGGAAAACTCATAGCTTTGAGTGCCTCCAAAAAGAAACTAGAGAGAGCATACACTAGCAGCTTGACAGCATAACTAANAGCTCTAGAACAAAAGGAAGCAAGTTCACCCAAGAGGAGTAGACAACAGGAAATAATTAAACTCAGGGCTGAAACTAACCAAGTGTACAATGGACTGGCTCCAGTCAGCCTCCTTCAATCCTTGGAAGAAATCAGGGGTTCCAGACATGTAGGCAAGGAGTTTGTGAGAAGGGGGTGATAAACAGACATGAACACAAGGGAGTGTGGTATCTGAATGGAATTTGTCTCAAATCGAGTTCCAGTCTTTTTTTTTTTTTTTTTTTTTCGTTTTTCGAGACAGGGTTTCTCTGTATAGCCCTGGCTCTCCTAGAATTCACTCTGTAGACCAGGCTGGCCTAGAACTCAGAAATTCGCTTGCCTCTGAGTACCGGTATTGTAAGTGACTTTTACACAAAACAGAGGAACCAACTGGAATAAAATCAAAATTAACAATTAGGATCAAAAGCAGCACCACCTAATGTCAGCTTAATCTTAGAAGCCAGGGGCAAGGACTTATGCCCTTGACATACTTCCAATTCTAGTCTATTGGATAGTCCACCTTCCCCCTAGGCCATTATAAATTCCTGTGTATGGGTGTAACTCTGCTATCTATATAGTTCTAAGTATCTACCTTGGTTTCTCCTTAGACCACAACCTTCCTTCTTCCTAGATAATTATAAATTTTTGCATATGGGAGTAGCTTGCCCTGAGATTTCTTACTCTTATCCAATAAAATACTGTAAGAAAGCATGCAAGATTCTCCACATTATTGCAGGGAAAAATCTGGGAATTCTAGCTATGGGAATGGCAAATATCCAGGAGACTGTTTCCATGAACTACTCGCCTCAGGACTGCATCCAGATTTCTGAGGCCGGTCACACATGTCACTACTGGAGTGGATGTAGCACAAGTGAAAACAAAAACAGTATTCAAAGAATCAACCACACAAGGAGCTGGTTCTTTGAGAAAATCAACAAGATAGATAAACCCTTAATCAGACTAACTAGAAGGCACAGGGACAGTATCCTAACTAACAAAATCAGAAATGAAAAAGGAGACATAACAACAGAACCTGAGGAAATACAAAACATCATCAGATCCTACATCAAAAGGCTATACTCTTCAAAACTGGAAAACCAGGATGAAATGGAAAACTTC
>NC_034613.1:8034257-8035749 GCF_900095145.1 Mus pahari | reverse complement strand
AGGTCCATACCTAAACATAATAAAAGCAATCTACAGCAAACCAGTAGCCAACATCAAAGTAAATGGAGAGAAACTTGAAACAATCCCACTAAAATCAGGGACTAGACAAGGTCTACTTTCTCCCTACCTATCGAAATCATAGCCAGAGCAATTTGACAACAAAAGGAGATCAAGGGGATACAAATTGGAAAGGGAGAAGTCAATATATCACTATTTGCAGATGATATGATAGTATATATAAATGATCCTAAAAATTCCACCATAGAACTCCTAAACCAGATAAACAGCTTCAGTGCAGTAGCTGGATACAAAATTAACTCAAACAAATCAGTGGCCTTTCTCTACACAAAGGATAAACAGGATGAGAAAGAAATTAGGGAAACAAAACCCATCTAAATAGTCACACATTATATAAAATACCTTGATGTGACTCTGACTAAGGAAGTGAAAGACCTGTATGACAGGAATTCAGTAATTGAAGAAGATCTCAGAAGATGGCAAGATCTCCTGTACTCATGGATTGGCAGGATTAATGTAGTAAAAATGGCTATCCTGTCGAAAGTAATCTACAGATTCCATGCAATACCCATCAAAATAACAACTCAAATCTTCATTGAGTTAGAAAGGGCAATTTGCAAATACATCTGGAATAACAAAAAACCTAGGATAGCAAAACTATTGTCAACAATAAAAGAACCTCTCAGGGAATCACTATTCCTGATATCAAGCAGATGAATTGGGATAAAAACTGCATGGTACTGGTACAGTTGCAGACAGGTAGATCAATGGAAAAGATTGAAGACACAGAAATAAACCCACACACCTACAGTCACTTGATCTTTGACAAGGGAGCTAAAACCATCCAATGGAAAAAAGAGAGCATTTTCAAAAAATGGTGCTGGCACAACTGGTGGTTAATATGTAGAAGAATTTGAATTGATCCATTCTTATCTCCTGTACAACGCTGAAGTCTAAGTGGATCAAAGACCTCCACATAAAACCAGAGACTCTGAAACTTATAGAGGAGAAAGTGGGGAAAATCCTCGAAGATATGGGCACAGGGGAAAAAATTCCTGAACAGAACAGCAATGGCTTATGATGTAAGATGAAGAATCAACAGAAAGGAGACCTCATAAAATTGCAAAGCTTCTGTAAGGCAAAAGATACTGTCCATAAGACAGAAAGGCCACCAAAAGATTGAGAAAGGATTTTTATCAATCCTAAATCTGATAGCAGAGTAATATCCAATATATATAAAGAGCACAAGAAGGTGGACTACAGAAATACAAATAACCCCATTAAAAAATGGGGTACAGAGCTAAACAAAGAATTGTCAACTGAGGAATACCAAATGGCTGAGAAGCACTTGAAAAAATGTTTAACATCCTTAATCATCAGGGAAATGCAAGTCAAAACTACCCTGAGATTCAACCTCATACCAGTCAGAATGGCTAAGGTCAAAATTTCAGGTGACAGCAGATGCTGGCAAGGA
>NC_034613.1:8027960-8034061 GCF_900095145.1 Mus pahari | reverse complement strand
TGTATCTGGAGGATATCATCTTCTTTGAGGTAACCCAATCACAAAAGAAGTCACTTGATATACACTCACTGATAAGCGGATATTAGCCCAGAAACTTAGAATACCCAAGATACAATTTGTAAAACAAAAGAAAACCAAGAAGAAGGAAGACCAACGTGTGGATATTTCATTCCTCCTTAGAATAGGGAACAGAATCCCCATCGAAGGAGTTACAGAGAAAAAGTTGCAGAGAAAATGTTTGGAGCTAAGACTAAAGGATGGACCATCAAGAGACTACCCCACCCGGGGATCCATCCCATAATCAGACACCAAAGGCAGAAACTATTGCATATGCCAGCAAGGTTTTGCTGAAAGTACCCTTATATAGCTATCTCGTGTATGGCTATGCCAGTACCTGGCAAATACAGAAGTGGATGCTCACAGTCATCTATTGGATGGAACACAGGGGCCCCAGTGGAGGAGTTAGAGAAAGAATTCAAGGAGCTGAAGGGGTCTCCAATTCTATAGGTAGAACAACAATATGAACTAACCTGTACCCCCAGAGCTCATGTCTCTAGCTGCACATGTAGCAGAAGATGGCCTAGTCGGACATCATTGGGAAGAGAGGCCCTTTGGTGTTGCAAACTTTATATGACCCAGCACAGGGGAAGGCCAGGGCCAAGAAGTGGGAGTGGGTGGGTAGTTGACCAGGGGTGGGGAGGGTAGAGGGGACTTTCAGGATAGTATTTGAAATGTAAATGAAGAAAATATCTAATAAAAATTGAAAATAAAGAGAAGTCAATATATCACTATTTGCAGATGATATGGTAGTGTATAAGTGACCCTAAAAATTCCACCAAGAACACCTAAACCTGATAAACAGCTTCAGTGAAGTAGCTGGATATAAAATTAACTCAAACAAATCAGTGGCCTTCTCTACACAAAGGATAAACTGGCTGAGAAAGAAATGAGGGAAACAACACCCTTCACAATAGTCACAAATAATATAAAATACCTTGGTGTGACTCTAACTAAGGAAGTGAAAGTTCTATATGATAAGAACTTCAAGTCTCTTAAGAAAGAAATCAAAGAACATCTCAGAATATGGAAAGATCTCCCACGCTCATGGATTGACAGGACTGCTATAGTAAAAATGTTTATCTTGCCAAAAGCAATCTACAGATTCAATGCAATCCCCAACAAAATTCCAACTCAATTCTTCACAGAATTAGAAAGGGCAATTTGCAAATTCCTCTGCAATAATGGAAAACCTAGGATAGCAAAAACTATTCTTAATGATAAAAGAACCTCTGGTGGAATTACGGTGCCTAACCTCAAGCTGAACTACAGAGCACTTGTGATAAAAAACAAAGCAAACAAACAAAAGCTGAAAAACTGCATGGCACTGGTACAGCAACAAACAGGTAGACCACTCAAATATAATTGAAGACCCTAAAATGAACCCACACACCTATGGTCACTTGATCTTTGACAAAGGAACTAAAACCATCCAGTGGAAAAAAGACAGCATTTTCAACAAATGGTGCTGTCCCAAGTGGCAGTTATCATGTAGAAGAAAGCAAATTGATCCATTCTTATCTCTTTGTAGCAAGCTTAAGTCTAAGTGAATCAAGGAACTCCACCTTAAACCAGAGACACTGAAACTTATAGAGGAGAAAGTGGGGAAAAGCCTCGAAGATATGGCCACAGGGGAAAATTTCCTGAACAGATCAGCAAGGACTTGTGCTTTAGATTAAGAATCGACAAATGGGACCTCATAAAATTGTAAAGCCTCTGTAAGGCAAAAGACACTGTCAATAAGACAAAAAGGCCACCAACAGATTGGGAAGGGATCTTTACCAATGCCTTTGGGATATAGCATGCTACTTCTTAATTGGCCCAGACCCTAAACAAGTGTTTTGAAAGTTAAGACTCAGCAATTCTCAAAATCACCCCAGAAGAAACCTATTCCCTCTCAGTGATCCACTTGTTTCTCTGAGAATGTTCCTGCTAATTTTTCTTTATCACTGCATATGTATTTTTATTTGAATTTTTATTTTAATTCTGGTATGACAACAATTTCAACACACCCCTCCCATGCCTTGATGATCATAGCAGGACAGACAAGGACTGTCAGGGTTGGTCAGAAAGTTGGAAGAGGTAGGAAATTGACATCTCAAAGTTTCAAGGGAACCTGAAATAACAAGAGAATGTGGTAACAGGAATAAAGAAAATGGCAGATGATGGGAAGGAAAAGGCCTTAGAGAAGTTAGCAGGAAAAATTCCATGTTTCACAAAGTGACAACTAAAGTTACAAATCATCTTACCAAACTCATGACAATAAGAAATGATGTGATAGAACTAGTCAGATGTGATAGATCACATAGTTATCAGGGTCTTAGTGAGCTGATTGATCAGAAGATTATCATGGGAGAAGCATGATGAAACAAAAAGAAAAGAAAGTTCAAAAGTTACCAGGAAATGGGGTTGAAGAGATGGATCAACTTCTAAGAGCACTGGTTGCACTGTCAGAGGATGTAGGTTCAATTCTCAGCGCACATGTGGCAGCTCACAAATGTCTATAACTCCAGTTTCAGGGAATCTGATGCCCTCTTCTGACCTCGATTTATACCAGGCACACATGGTACACAGACGTACATGTATACAAGTTACACATACATGTAACATTTCAATTTATTTATAGGGAAAAATTCTATTCTGCAGACTTGGAAAAAGAGCCAGGAAGATTTTTTCCAATCCAGAGCTAATCCCAAGAGCTAGGACAAATCCTTTTAAAAAGCCAATGAGAAAGATTTCTAGCCTACCAAATATTAATTTTGCCCTCACCAAAACTCACATTGAAATGAGATTCTTACTGTGTGGAATATGAAAAGAGTAAGAATTTAATACAACTATATGTTCAGGTGGAGCCTTTAGAAGGCATTTATAATTAAATGAGGCTGTTAGGTTGGGCTCTTAATCCAATGGGATTATGGCTTTACGGTAGGGGAAAGGAGCCCAAGATATGCAGCTGTATCTTTCTAGATGATACCTGGGAATTCTGCAGAGGAACACTGACATATCTAGTTGCTCAGTCTTGAACTTCCCAGCTTTCAGAACCATGAATCAATCCCATTTTCTTAATAAAAATTTAAGTTTGTGTCTTTAAGATCTAGTAACAAAAAATAAAAAGTGTCTTTCAAAAGAAGACCAGGACTCTAACCCAGCTTCAAGGCAGATACTATCCCAAAATAATGCAATCAAAATGTATCTGCAAGATGCTTTAGCAGACTATCGTCAGGAGTTGGGAGTCAACCAAGCGTTCCTTAATCAGTACAGCCAGAAGTGAAGACAAAGGCTGCAATGGTGTCTATTGTAGTTCAGGGCAAGAGGTTCAACTTTCTAATGGTACGTCTGATCCTGTCCAAGTAACTGTTAAAGGAAAAAATGCATAAAGACTGTAAAGGATACTATATTCAATATTGAATTTTTTATTTTGCAAAGTATTAGTACCACTGCAGTGGTACTAAGAGAGAGGGAATAATAAATGAAACATATCTATAACATTACAAATTGTGGCTTATAGCAAAAGGATAAATGAAGGGAATCAGTGATTAGAATACTAAAAAAGCAGGAGGAATAAGAATACTCTTAGTAGACTGAACAGGATTCTTCTTTAAAATAAGTCAAAGTAGCCAGTTATCTAGTATATTCAGCATGATAAATTTGGTCATATATATAAGGGTGTTAGAACCAAGTGGGTATTTCACTAACTTGATAATACTATTCAAGTTCAAACTGGATTCTGTACCAACAGTTGATGAAACCTCTTGTCAAGTCTACATGTTCAGAGGGTTCAAAGAAGCCTGATTAAAATCAGGCCAAAGGAGTGCTTCTTTGTTACACCCTTTGTCTGGGTATTTGCTAGATAACTATACACAGATCATATAATTTAAATGACTCCAGGTGATGCCAAGGAGAATAGAGGTAGCATAAAAGTACAGGGAGAACTACTTGCTTTGTTAGAGAGTTTTTGCCCCTGGGATACTGTACTCTGATAGTGTATTTGAGGTTTCAAGTGGATCTTAAAAGGGTTTTGGACAGGAAATGTCATGACGACTTCTGAAATTGAAAGGCTAACTCAAAAGTAGGGGGTTAGTAGGCTGAATTTTCTGGGAGAAGGCCCTAGAGCAGTGATTCTCAACCTTTGTAATGTGGTGTCTCTTTAAGACAGTTCATCAAGTTGTGGTGACCCCAACCATAAAATTATTTTCATTGCTACTTCATAACTGTTATGATGCTACTGTAGTAAGTTGTGATATAAATATGCTTTCCACTTGTCTTAGGTGACCCAAGTGAAAGGCTTGTTTGACCTGGATGGATTGCAACCCACAGATTGAGAACCACAGCTCTAGACAACCACCCAAATATGCTCTTTCTGCTTTCTTCCAAGATCTCCTCTTGATTTTAAGGACATTAAACAAGTGATTTGATAGGTTGAAAGAGGGGATTTCAAGATTAGTGTGGCTGGAGGGTTGGCCGTAGACTAGAAAGCAGGTCTAGCCAGTCTAATTCAAAGGCTGTGGGACTGCTAGTTGCCCCAAGATGTGGTAGTGACTTGAAACAAGATAGCAGCAGAAGAGATCAAATGAGTTTCTTAAAATACGTAGGCCAGCGCATGAGAAATCTGATGAGATCTGGGCGAGGAGATTAACCCAGGTTCCCAGCTGGTCTAAGTATCTGTTGATGTGGTAAGTCTCTGAGACATAAAAGTCAGGAGGGACAACACAAATATATGTGGATGTAGGAGAGGGTAGGAAATTTTTCATCTAGCTAACATCTCCCATCTTTCCAATCAAAGTAGTGAGATTTAAACTTTAGATAATAAGAAATGTGCTTTACATAGCTTTCCAATGCTCAGAGTGCTGCAATGATTCTCTTTCATATACCACAAATGGGTATATTCCTATTACATTAATTTACAAAGCAAGAAAAAAGAAAAAAAACCAAGATGGCCACCAGAGAGGGCCGCCAAGCTGTGACTGCTGTAGTGACGTAGTCACGGTGCATTGTGACTTATCTCAGGGTTTCCTTTGTGACCTCCCCAGCCCTGGCACTTGTGTTGAAGTCCTGAGAACCTGTCCGCCAGACAGATCTAGCTCCCGCTGGAGTCCGGAGCGTGGACAAGTGGCTGCGTCGGCCCAATTCTAGCTTGGCCCTCAGTTTCCCAGCCATGGCAACCTCCTCCACCTCACACAGACCCATCAAGGGGATACTCAAAAACAAAAGTTCAACAACTTCAGTGGAGGATTCTTCCCAGCCATCTGTAAGACCAGGCACTCAAGAGCTGCAACGGAAGAAATCGCAGAAGTGGGATGAATCCAACATAATAGCAACCCACTATCCATTCTACAAAGACTATGACCTGATGAAGAAGAATGAGCCCGGCAACCCGTTTGGGAGCGTGCCACATGATGGAGAAGACACCGTAAGTGAAGTTCAAGGAAAAGACGCCATGACCCACAACACCTTAGTGAAGAAACTCGCAGCCTCTGACACTTTGGAAACCAGTTATCAGGGTGAGGAGCAAGAAAGCAGCAGCGGTGCGCATAGTAGCAAGTTCTTCCTGGACAAACAAGAAAAGCAACGGCAATTTGAGATGAAAAGGAAGTTACACTACAACGAAGGATTAAACATCAAATTGGCCAGACAACTGATATCGGAGGAGCTGCAATCTGAAGTAGAGGAAGATGAAAACCAACAACGTCTACATTCAAATTATTGAAGAAAAGACTACTACAGAAGAAGCTCCGACAATTGAACATCTAGAAATTTACCATCAAACGCATATAAGATCTGCGGTTGCCGCTGCCTTTGCCTTGCTGCTGTCTTTGTCTATACCACCGCTGCTACTTGCTTCTTAGAACCCATGGATTTAGTGTGACTCTACCTGTTCATTTAACTGTTTAACAGTATTTACTGGTAATGCAGGAATTAAATGGTAATCTTAGAAAATATTGAATCTGTTGTGGATGTCCTTCATTTCTTGTGCCAATAGTCATCAGCTGCTGCTGCTGCTGATTTCTCCTCCTCCTCCTCCTCCTCCTCCTCCTCCTCCTCCT
>NC_034613.1:8009345-8027885 GCF_900095145.1 Mus pahari | reverse complement strand
CCTTTCTCCTTTTTGTTAAAAATCACCTTGAACTAACTTTAGGTTGATATTTAGTTGTAGGAAAGAACATCTGTGTACCTCTTACTTAGTTGATATGCTGGAAATGGTAATGAATAGTGCCCTTTTAAGAGCCACATTAGGTCCCCCTTTCAAAAATCTTGTTTCCTGACTGGTAATCAAGGTGCTGAAGAGATTCAGTGATACAAAAGTACATTTCTAACAAGTGGGGACGTATTTGCCAAGCAGAGGCATGTGTCAGAGGTGGTTTCCAGGAATCGGGGGAGAAAAATGAATGACGCACAGCCTCTCCTAGGGTTCTTGCAGGGATAGTGTTATCTTGTTTTTCAAATGGTGTGTACTAAGCTGCAGAGGCTTCTTCTATTAAAAGGGGGGGTCAACATTCTCTGTAGGATTACATACGTATTTTAATAAAAATTGGTTTCCAGATGCCTAAAAAAATGAGCATCACTTTTCAGAAGAATAATACTGTCTCCAAATTTCCTGTTGTCTTGAAGATAAAGACAAAAAGGTTGGAAAGATGGTCCAGTGGTTAAGTGTGATTGATTCTGAAGATAGTGTCAGAAATAGAAACAAAATTTAACCAATTATAGATAGGGAGATCTGGAAAGGCTGCCATTTCAGATACAGACATGAAGCACAGAGAGACTGCCTGGACTTAAAGAGGTAAGAAGTTCTACAGACTAACCATATAGAACACAAAGGCACTGGGAGACCCCATTTCTTTAAGCAAGAAGCCTGATCAGACTTTTATTCGTGAGAGATCATCTTAGCTGAGAGTATGGCCATGAGCTAACAAAGGTAAGGAAGACAAAACTGGAGACAGTAAGCTGGTTTCCAGAAAGTTGAAGTTAGTACCAAATTCCTTATTTTTGTACAAAAAGAGGAAGGAAGGAAAGAAGGGAGGGAGGGAGGGAGGAGAGAGAGAGAGAAGCAAAACCACAAAAATCCAAACCTACAATTGGGCTTAACCCAATGCCAGACACACAACATTACTCAGAGTCTAGTAAGAAGTCCAAATTCTCAGACGGTCTCCCAAGAGCTGATATCTTATAGTATGTTGGTGTCTCAGGTCCAGTAATTTTTTAACTTACCAAGCTACTCAGGGGACTCTTCCAGATAATCAAGTATTAAAATATGATGTTTTATTTAACCAAATTCTCTTCTGTGGAAGACATCTTGTCAGAGACCAGGTTGAGAAAGCCCAGGCATCTTACACCCAGGGCATCCCGCAGCCCAGGCATCTTACATCTCGGGCATCCCGCAGCCCAGGAGTTTTCACAGTATGCAGCTAAGAGCCACATAGTTCTTTGTCAAGAGCCCTTCCCCCTCTCTCTCTGCAAGGCCACTCCTGGAAACCAGCAAGACCTAAAGAGACATCAAGGACTGAGGGAGTCTTCTCACATTCCAGAGCTGCCCAGAGCTGTCACCTTGAACTGTCAGGAGGATCCAGACCCCGAGATAGGATTCTTAGATAAGCCGCCCTATGTCCCAGGGCAGTGGCACCAAGGACCTTAGATGAATCACTAAATGTATTAGACTTGCAAATAACTCTTCCCAATTATTTCTCTCACTGTATACCTTTGATCACCCCTCTCCAAATTGTATTTAACCTGAGCATCTCCCCTTAGTAAAAGAGACTATGACAAACATGCATGGTCTATGTGTCTCTTTCTTTATTCCCATTTCTCTCTAGGTTTGTGATCCCCCTCAAGGACCATGGAATAAAGTGTCCCGCTGGCCGGGGCAACAACTCACTGATCTCGTCTATGTATTTTTTGTGCAAATACAAACATTTGCAAAAATACATCACACAAAATTAAAGGGCAGCATGCAAGTTTGTTAAGAAATTTTTACAATTGTGCAGGAGAGATGGCTCAGCAGGTAAGGGTGCTTGTCATCAAGCTTGACAACCTGAGTTTGATCTTTGGGACCCAAATAGTGAGAGGAGAGAATCCACTAGTGTATCCCTAACTTCCACATGTGCACCATGACATGTGGGCACACATGCACATATTAAAAAGTAAATATTAAAATGACATTTCCATGAGTATGCTGTCAGATTGTCCCCATCCTTAAGAAAAAACATGTGTCTCGTTATTCCTCTTGGTGTCATAAGTATTTGCCATACAGTTTCAGGACTTTCATACATCTCTGGCCTTGCTAGGGCTACCCCATTTGCTCAGAATCCATACCTTCCTTTTTTCATTGTGTATATCATCCAGTCTTCTGCATTCAGTATAAACTCCTTCTCAAACACCCAAGTTCAAATGGCAAGTATTTGCCTTGGAAAAGGCAGAAGAGTATAAGTGGCAGTAAATGTTTCAGACTCAAAGAATCTGAGTTAGAATCTATGTCTGCAAAGGCTAACTTGATCATTCAAGAAAGAGAAAGCACTTCACCCATTGGACCTTATTTCCTCACAAGTGCATGAGGACACTTACCATGCCTTCTATGGATGGTTGCTAGAATGATTAAATGAAAAGGTGTTAGTAAAACACATGGTTGCTATGAAATATCCAGTAGATGGTAGATATTACTATTCTCCTCACCTGCACACATTTCTGTGCACCTGTTGATCTGCTGATAATTTCTATGATAGCACTAGACATTTTTTAAACTCCTTATCTTTTCTCACTTGACAGAGCATCTTTTGTATATAGGAGCTATGCCCATGGGTCCAAAGTCTCTGAGAACAGTGTCATATGCCAAATCCATGTTGTAAAGTGAAACAGAGGATGAGTTTGCAAATGTTTCTCCCCTGTTAAATTAGCTCCTGCAGTCCACCTGTGATTAGTCAGGTTCTCTGATGGTACTGAAACTTTAGCATCAGGAGCCTTTGGGGATACAGGTGAAGGTGAAGGTGAAGGTGAAGGGAGGGGTAGAGAGTCTCAAAAGGTTACTCAAAGCAGTGACAGTTGCATCAAGTAATCTTCCCTTTGAGAATGTCCTTGATGTTTTTCATTATCCCTGTCTACAACAAAGGAGATGAAATGGGAGGAGAGTAAGCAGGAATTAGATGTAAAGTCAAACTACAGTTTCATTTTCAAACACATTGAAATTTCTAGGACACGATCAAGTTTAGAAAAGAAAGACATTAATTCTGTCTCATACAAACCACAGGTAAGAATCATAGCATCATTTATAGTAACACACAGCACTTTATATTAATAGTCCATTTCTAATTCTTACTTTCTTTCTTTCTGAACTTCTTATTATACATAAATTGCAGTTTTTATGAACTGAAAATATAAAGGAACTTACTAACCCTTTAGTCTCACTGCTTCAACTTATCACCCCCATGTTCTCTGTCTCAGAAACAGGGAATTTCAAAATATCACCCTGGGAACCGAAAGCCACTGGGGAGTTATGTTTGCCTATAGCCACATGCTGTGTATATGGGAAACATAAATTAACTATAAGTCCAAGTATATTTGTTTTTGTTTGGAGACAGTTCTTGCAGTTTGAACTGAGAAAAACCTTCCAGTGGAGTCTGTTCTTTGTAGAAAACCTGACCTAACCCATCGGGCTCTACACAAATAGCACAAGAGATAAAATTAAGTAACTTTTCATGAAAAGAAAACAGCTTTCCTATCAGAGAATATGTCCTCATAGGAAATACTCCCCCCTCCTGTATCTTGTGTTCATTATTCTCAACATGTCATGCTTCAATAATAAATACATGCTGTAGAGAAACAGAACCACAGTGGGTACATTCTAAGAAAGAAATTATCCCTCAGAGGTAGTGAGGTCCTCCTATGATAGTCAAGAGAGGTTACTTGGTCTTATTTTATGATATAAATGTGGAGTCATTTGAGTGTGGTTGTATTTGAATAGATAAGAATCTGGCATTTCACCATCATGTTAGGCAGTAAATTTCAAAATATTTTTTGTCCTGTCTAAGACTAGACACTTGGGATGAAGCACCATATGTCAATTAGGAGATAGACTCTAGTTGCTTATATCAGGCACTACAAATCACTGGGTCAAACTCTACATTTTGGTTTATTATTTTAAGATTAGTGCTTATACACTTTCCAATTTGATATATCAGCAAGACTAAATAACTTACAATGGCAAACGATCTTTTTCTGGAATTGTTTTAGAGCAGAAGTGGATAACCAGGGTCCCTGGTAAGTGGTGTTAATGTGTCATTCAGTCAAAGTGCCATAAGGTATGTATTTGTTCTTTTTCTGTTGCTGTGGTAAAGTACTGCAACAAACCCAATTCACAGAAGAAAGAGTTTATTGGGGCCTACAGTACCAGGGGAGTAAGACTTCATCATATCAGGAAGGCATAGCAGTAAGCAGCCTGCATGGCAACTAGAAAAGAAGTTAAGTGCTCACATGTTAAACCCAAGCACAAAGAAAATGAGAAAAAAAATGACCAGAAATAGGTTAAGGCCTTAACCTTTCAAAGCTCAGCACAAGTCCCATACTTCTTGAACCAAAAATAATATCGAAGTCAATACCAGAGACAGTGGGATTGGTGCTGTGAAGGACATCATTTCTTTTTTATAGAAGACTTTGCAACTTTGGACTAGAAAAGTAGTTGCATGCTGTAAATGTAGTATAGTGATTTGTTCTATTAGGAACCTGAAAGACAATAAGATCGAGAACAATGCAGACAGTAGAGTCTCAAATCATTATGTTTCAAAAGCGAACAAATACTATATCTTAGCAAATGAGCTAGAGGCTAGTCATATGACATTTTGGCAAGGAATCTAGCTACATTCTGCCTGTGTCTTAAAAACTTCTCTGAGGATAAATTAAAATAAGTGACCAATTTCTTTGGAAGAGAAATTTTCAAGACAGCATAACATGTCTGTGGAACGGTTATTGCTGATTAGTTGTAAGCAGATCAACAATGGAAAAGAGCACTGGGAAATAAGTTGTCAAGTTGTGTACTGAAAATAAAGCTATAATTTTAAAAGTGATGAGTGTCATTATATAGAAGTTCACTGTTCATGGCCCTATAAGAGCGTCAATGGATTTTCTCCCTTCAAGAAAGTAACTGCTGATGGAAATTTCAGTTCAGTATAAACAGTTGCTAACATGGTCCTAAGCTGCCAACCTAACCAGACAATGCTATGAATGTGGTATCAATTTTAGTAAAAAGAAAGATTCAAGCTTTAGGTGTCATAGATCCCACCTCCATGAATTTGGGGCTAGAAAAACCACTTGAGTATTGTGGTATGAAATTAATGAGCTGTTCTTATGTGAGACTATAAAACAAGAATGCTAAGAGAAATGCAGATAGTGAAGGCCTGGCTCACTGAGGTCTTAGAGTGAAACAAATTCATCTCTCAGGGAAAGACCTGTGGAATATGGCATTTAAGGTCTTTAAAATGTGGGAAGAACAGGAAAGAATGAAAGGGACTTTCCATGATAGAAATAACAGCTTTTGGCTGTAACCCTGAGATCACTTTCTGAAAACACTGAGCACCAATAGACTCCACATGGATGTTGCTTCAACTGTGTTAACACTGAATACTTAGTAAAGAAATGTGTTTCACCTCACCCATAGGCAAGTCCCTACCCAAACTGTGAACAGAGAGGACACTGATGAATGTTCTACTTTGCCTTGCCAAGGTAGGTCAGTCCTTCATTTCTCCTCTGCAGGAGACTTGGTTCTTCTGGGTCTTGTGACTGAAGGTTGATACTGCCCCGAGACCTCAGCCCCCAGCATTACCATCAATTTTACCACAGACAAGTCTAGTATAATTCTGTCCATATAGACATCAAGTGTTTGTCATTTGAAATAGATTCAAGGGATACTTAATATTTTATGCTTATTCCAGTAAAATATCTCCTTCTCAGATCTCTATGACCAGTGCCAATAGCAGACCTATCTCAGGGTTCCAGGTTTTCCCCTCTTCTTCCTCTAGGGCCACCTGATCACTCAATCCTTCCTTGTTATGCTTAATCATCCAACATTATTATTGGGTAGGAATACCATGGTTAAATTATGCATTTGCTTTTCTTTTAATCCATTTCCTTCGGGAATTTTCCCTCTCTTTCTAGTCTCTGAAATGTCTCCTAGTCAACTGTCTGACACTAACGCTTTACAGACTTCCTTAGTGACCCAAAAGTTTGGGACAGGTTCTCTCCTGCAGCGACTTCCCATTATCAGCCATGATGAACCTTCTCCAGGATCCTCCCTCCTACACTTGTTCCATTCAATAACATATCTCTTTAAAACATAGACAAGGCTTAAAGCCCAATATGCAATACCTTTTTAGTAATGGTATTCTTAAGCCCTAAAGTCCACTATCTTGTCAGTTCTAAAGCCAGATGGCCCCTACCCCTTGATCCAGGAACTCAAAATTATTAATGCAGCTGTCCTTCTATCTACCCAGTGGTGCCTAACCACTATACTTGCTCAGATTACCTGATCTCTCGCTTTAAAGGTTTAGACCTTATGCATGCCTTTTATATTATTCCTTTATACACAGATCCACATGACCACTTTGCCTGACCCTGAGAGGGAAACAATCTCTTAGCTCACTTGGACTGTATACTCTCAGGTTTCAAAGACAGCCCTCCATTTCTTTCATCAGACTCTGGCTAGTGAACCCCGACCCAGCTTCTAACCACTTAATCCAATATGTAGACAACCTTCTTTCTACTGTGTAGCATCTTACAACATCATACTGTTACTCTTACATTACTCTTACAACATCATACTGTTCATCTTCTTAACTTTCTAGTCAGCAAAAATACAGAGTTTCTCCTTTCAAATCTCAAGTATACCCTTTGGGTCAAGTATCCAGATTTTCTGCTTTCCCTTAACAACTATGAACTCACTCTTGATTTCAGACAGTACCTGTGGTCTCTCATACCTCCAACCACCAAGGAAGAGATTTTTTTTTCCTTCCTGAGCCTGATGGGATATCTCAGAGCCTGAATTCCCACATATTTCTTCCTATTTGCCCTCTATATAAAGCAGATAAGGGCCTTCCAATTGATCCTGTGGAACCTAATTAGCTAGTCACACCTGACTTCTCTCACCCTTGAGATGCAGTTACAGCCCCCTACTCTGGCTCTCCTAGACCTTAACCAATACTTTATCCTACTAAAAACCAGGGAATGGCCATGGCAGTTTGGAGACAAATGAGACCTTTGCCACTTGAGGATGGCAATCTAGCCTATGGGCACTAACTAAAGCCTCCTTATTGGCCCAGGAGGCCAAGCTCACTTTTCATTGCTCTCAATCTTTGTCCACTCACAAAACCACCTCAAAATTATCCTCTCACACATGAGCCTTTGTCTCCTACAAAGCTTCAACTTTTACCATATAAATGTCTTAGAAAATCCTAATATCTTACTTGATTCCAGTTCTCTTCTCAGGGCTGCTACACTCCTTTCCATTGCCATCTATTATGTTCATCCATTCCTGCTCTTGCTGACAGGGCTACTAAAAAGGTCAGCAAACATTCCTAACTTCTATTTTACTATTCACTCTACCAAGCTTAACTCCTAGATACTCAGAGTTCCCAAGTTGATGTGGTCCCCTCTTTGTATGGGACATACTAAGAGGTCTCCTCTTGGTATGGGACAGGCACTCTCTCCCTAGCACTTGAACAAAGTCTATCCTGATAGCTATTCACAAGTCCTTCCAAAATTGGTTTCTAACCTGCTTCTTCCAAACTCCCTTCTTCCACCCCAGCCTTCTAGCCCTTCTTAAGAATATCAGCCAGGAATGCTTCACTGGCATGCAAACCTCCTGTCAAAAGGCCTTGAATCATCCTCCTTCATTCAACCTATACCAAAATCAACAAGCTCAGGTCTAACTTCCAAAAACAGGCACTCACTTTCTTCTTCTTTAATGAAGAATGTTGTTACTATGCGAACCAGTTTGGCCAAGTGGAAGAGAGGATTGAAAACTTATACAAGATGGCTCACAAACCATTATTATCTCCAGGGCATGACTCCAATATGGAGTTCTCATATTAGTCCTCTGTGGGGCCCTGGTTCCAGCTATTCCTCAGTCCACTAGTCTCTATACTTCTCATAATAATGATCAAATAATCATTATAATAATAACAATAATGAGAGAATAATATATAATATGTATTAATACATATAATGATATATATTATGTTATATATCTTACATATTATCTACTATGTTATATACCATATATAATATTATTTAATTATATAAATATCATATGATATATGATAAATGCTACATGACATATAATGCATGATGTATGATACAAATTATGTATGATATATTATAATGATATTATCATTATCATATATATCTAAAATGTACATTATATCATGTAAATAATGTATTATATGCAATATTATACATAATATATTAAATATTCTATATTGTTATGTATTGTATTATATATTCTATACTATATTATATAATATGTTGTATATATTATTGTATATATCATATATATTGTAATTTTGTATGTATTGTAAAAACTTGTAATATTTTATACATATAATATATTATAGATGGTATGCACATTATATAACATATTTAATGTAGTATATGATATATAATATATTGCAATAAATATCAGATATCTAATATAGTTATAATATAATACATTATAATGTGTTATATATACTACATATTATATGATATATGTGTATATTACATATTACATATTATATATTATGATATATACCTAATGTGTATTATAATATAATAATAATGAGAGAATAATAATTCATTCTCTTCAGGTTTCTTCATGAGATAATTTATGAAATAACCTTAGTCAGTAAACCAAATGTGTCTGATATTATATTTATATATAATATTATAATATATAAATATACAATATATAATAATATAATATATAAATATAATATAATATATGATATATGCTCCATCATATCATTGCCTGCTGGCTTAAGGCTCTGCTTTGGACCAGTATTCTAAACTCCTCCTCTCAAGACCCCAATCAGCAGAAATAGCCAGAGGACTATCATTGCCCTTTTATCATCAACAAAAGGCTGAAATTTTAGGTCCAAAGTGGATCTACAAAGTGTCAGTGCTGGTGACAATATCCTAGATAGAAGGACTCTGACCATGTAAACAGGAATTTTCATTACATAACAGAACCTTGAGCTCAGCATACCTTGGAAGGTTGTTTCTGCTAATCACAAAATCAGATCTCCTATAGCAAGTTCCTGTTTACCAGGAAAAACAGTGGTCAAATACTTTGGCCAAGGGCATCTAGTTTCCAAGTAATCCAGACAGCCTGCACCCCAACCTTGCTGACTATCATATAAAATCTGCATGCTTTTCTGTCAAGTTGCTGTCTTTTATTCTTGGAGGCAACCTGCAGTTTCCTCTGTCAATATATTTTTCTTCTCACCAGAGAGTCAATTCAGTTTGGTGGTTACACTGTGCCCTCACTTAAATAATCTCAAAAAGAAAGTCCAACAACAATTAAAGTGAGACATAAATAGATGTAGATTACTTGGGCAGATTCCTGGGTTATTTTGCCTAAGGTCACTTCCTGTCTGCTTTACAGTGTCTGCTTCTAGTACATAATAAAACAAACAACCTTCCTCTGCACATACTCTGGATGTCTTAATGTTCTACCCAACAGCATGGGTTGAAGCCATAATAGAATAAACTTTTGGAAACTGTGAGCCAAAATAAACAGTATCTCCTATCTAATTTTCTGTCAGATATTTCAAAAACACTGGGTAATCCAAGTAATTTTTATTAAACAAAAGTTAATGGAGAAAAGAATGCTACTCTGTACTATCATATCTTGGGTGTATATAAAATTGATTTTAATTTTTTATAGGAGACCAGAGGCAAGAGATATTGGACTTTTAGGGAGAGTTTAACATTTTAAATTTGGACTGTGTTTTACATTAAGCTGAAAATGAGAGTTTGGTGCTAACATGAAGAAAGTTATAATTTAAAATGATATGTTTGAGTGTCATGTTTGACAAAGGGTGGGGTTTGATGGTTAGTTTCAATTTTCAAGTTTCAAGTTCCTGCTGCTTTGCCTTTCCACCTGTGATGAACTGAAGCCTGGAACTATTAGCACAAATGAACTGAAATGGAAACTTGAGGGTTCTTTGGAAAGTAAGGTATGTTAGATGGTGTTTTGCTAAAACAGACACATGTTAAAGGATGTTCTTTTTGTTGCTGTTGTTTTCAGAGAAATCAGTTTAAATATATTTGCTTGGCTGTATGCTAAGTGGCTTAATCTTTCTCTGTTTCTGTATTTCAAACATACTTGCAAGATAATATGAACATTTTACGTACTGTAACTTATTCTTTTTTAATATATTTTCTTCATTTACATTTCAAATGCTATCTCCAAAGCCCCCTATAGCCTCCTTCTGCCCTGCTCCCCAACCCACCCACTCCTGCTTCCTGGTTCTGGCAATCCCCTGTACTGGGGCATATGATCTTCACAATACCAAGGGCCTCTCCTCCCATTGATGACTGACTAGGCCATCCTCTGCTACTTATGCAACTAGAGACATAGCTCTGGGGGGGTAGTGGTTAGTTCATATCATTGTTCCTCCTATAGGGTTGAAGACCCCTTGGGTACTTTCTCTAGCTCCTCCATTAGGGGCCCTGTGTTCCATCCAATAGATGACTGTGAGCATCCACTTCTGTATTTGCCAGACATTGGCATAGCCTCACAAGCGAGAGCTATGTCAGGGGCCTGTAAGCAAAAATCTTTCTGGCATATGCAATAGTGTCTGAGTTTGGGGGGTGTATATGGGATGGATACCTGGGTGAGGCAGTCTCTAGATGGTCTTTCCTACTGTCTTAGCTCCGAACTTTGTCTCTGTAACTCCTTCCATGGGTATTTGGTTCCCCATTCGAAGAAGGAACAAAGTATCCACACTTTGGTTTTCCTCCTTCTTGAGTTTCATGTGTTTTGCAAATTGTATCTTGGATATTCTAAGTTTCTAGGCTAATATCTGCTTATTAGTGAGTGCATATCATGTGTGTTCTTTGAACAGAACAGCAGTGGCTTGTGCTGTAAGATCAAGAATTGACAAATGGGACCTTATAAAATTGCAAAGTTTCTGTAAGGCAAAATATACTTTCATTAAGACAAAAAGGCAACCAACAGATTGGGAAAGGATCTTTACCAATCCGAAATCAGATAGGGGACTAATATCCAATATATATAAAGAACTCAAGGAGATGGACTCCAGAAAATCAAATAAACCTATTAAAAATGGGCTANAGAGCTAAACAAAGAATTCTCAACTGAGGAATACGGAATGGCTAAGAAGCACCTGAAAAAATGTTCAACATCCTTAATCATCAGGGAAATGCAAATCAAAACAACCCTGAGATTCCCCCTCACACCAGTCAAGATGGCTAAGCTCAAAAATTCCAGTGACAGCAGATGCTGGCAAAGATGTGGAGAAATAGGGTCATTCCTCCAAGGATGCTCTTCTAAAGCAAACTCATAAAAGGAGACTTGATGAAGGATTTTTTGCTAACGACATTCATGTTTACATGACATAGATGAGACTCCATAGAGAAACACACCAAAAAGCTTCTGGTGGTATGCTGGCAGCTTCTTGCAGCTTCCATAGACTCCAGCTGATTGGCAGAGTGATGTCAAGTGAGATAGACTCAGGAACTGAGACAAGACACTTGGAGAGACAAGAGCCATAGAGGACACATGATGTTTGGAGGGAGTTTAAATAAGACTGAATGGACAGTGACAGAGGCTTGAGCTTGGCTTGCTTACATAGCTAAACTTCTGTTTGTCTTGCATCTTCACTGATCTTCAATTTGCTGAGAGAGGCATAGCCCAAACTACACAGATGGGAGTTGTTCGAAAGAACCATTTATAAACAGGTCTACTTCCTCTGTATCCTTTCTTTTCCACTACATCTGGTGAGTGGTGGGTTAGAAGTAAGGTTAAAACATTTAAGAACATCATTAAAACTAAGATTTGAAAATATTAAAGTGGTGGTGCCCCATGTTGGTCTTGATCTACTTGCAAACACTTCACAGTTACACCACAGACTGGACGAGGAGGGACACCAGGAAAAGTTCTGGGCTATGCCTCTCTCAGCAAAGTGAAGATCAGCGAAGACACAAGACAAACAGGGGTTTAACTATGTAAGCAAGTCATGTTCAAGCCTCTGTCACTGTCCATTCAGTCTTATTTATACTCCCTCCAAACATCATGTACCGTCCATGGGTCTTGTCTCCCCAAGTGTCTTGTTTCAGTTCCTGAGTCACTTGACATCACTCTGCCATTTGACTGGTGTCTGTAGAAGCTGCAAGAAGTTGCCAGCATACCACCAGAAGATTTTTGGTGTTTCTTTTTATAGAATCATAACAAATGGAATGCAACTATACAATGTAAGGTAGGCCACTACATAGTGTGCCATTTGCAAATGCCCTTCATCACATGTCCTTTTATGAGCTTGCTTTAGTAGAGCATCGTTTTACCTGTGTCTGCTTCAGCAAAGCATCATCTAACATAATTGACTTTCCAAAGAACCCTTAAGTGTCCACTTCAAGGAACCCCCTTTCTGCTCAGTTGTTCATTGTCTGGGTATTTTTGTTGCAGCAGAAATGAAACTAAAAGAGCCACATTAACCTCTTTTTTTTTTTTTTTTTTTTTTTTTTTACAAATTTAAGTAATTTTTCCATAGGGTGCTAATTATTTTAAATTTCTTAAGTCTTGGGACTATGGTTACATGTACATTTTTTCTTATATGATAAACTGTATCAAACCTGTTTTGGAGCATGGGGTGTCCCTTTATCATATAAATATCTCATAGCATATATCTAAAGATGACATAGAGAAAGATATATACTGATAACAAAAGTATAAAATCATACATGTGGACTAAAAAAAGTACCAGATGACAAAATGATACATAAACACTTACATGAGATTAACAATAACTACAAGCACCCAGATAAAATTTTAAACGAACATGTAGCATAATTAAATGTAAACTGAGATTAAAGGGGAAAAAATCTACTTAGTAGTAAAGAATCAGGCAAAGAGCTAGAATTGGAACCTAC
Source organism: Mus pahari (assembly GCF_900095145.1). Classification (NCBI taxonomy): domain Eukaryota; kingdom Metazoa; phylum Chordata; class Mammalia; order Rodentia; family Muridae; genus Mus; species Mus pahari. Next base: position 8,014,854 of record NC_034613.1, on the reverse strand, counting down.
TTACATAGACAGGAGTTATTGAATGGTATTTCAAGATTAGGGTTTAGGAATCAGACTAGTGAATGAGGATGCATACAGTGTTGATTTAGAGGAGGTATAAAACATAACATTTATTGTAGGTCCCTCCACAGATGTAGGTGACCTTTTCCAAAAATCATAGCCTAGGGGCAATTGGCTTCCTCTATTTTCAGGGGTGAGACCCAGTCACTTTACACTGACTTTTAATGTGGGCTTTTATCTGGGCATGTCTGAAAAACAGGGCCTTCCTAGACCATGGATGTGAAACCAGTTTCACTGTGCAGCTAAACACACCTGGTTGATCAAAAGAACTATGGCTTAGTGGTGGGGAACAAGATGATTCATTGTTCTACAAAAAGCAGTTAATATGGTTACCCATAGTTGAATCAGGGCATGGTTCAAGAAGAGAAGATATCAGGTGTAAACACCATCAACCAAGAGCTCTGTTTCCTTGTCTTGAAGAAAACAGCAAGTGCTGGAAAATATAAGGAGTGAGTCAGAGAGGGAAAGAGACTTCTCACAGTATGTGTAAACTCACTCAAGAACAGCCATCACTAAATCACACATTGAGAGGGAATAGAGTTTTCTAGAATAAAGAAAAGTCACCCTTTTGCCCCACAGAATATATTGGGTTTACTTTTTTCTGTTAACTTGAGGCCTCATCAAAGTTTGATATGAGCCAGGATCATTCAATTTCAAATGGAAAGTAAAGCTTTCCTCAAGTAAAGCTTTTCCTTTTTGAAAGGAATTCCTTAGCTCTCCGAAGCAATAATTTCCCACAGCAGCACTACAGAAGCTATCCTATTTCATTAGAGAGCTACCTAAGCCAGAGATTCTCAATTGCTCATGGGCCACACATATGAGGATAGCTCACCATCTCTGCATTCCTCACACTTCCTCCTGAGTGTCAGAAAAGGAAGTATCTTACAACCTTTGTTCTCTTAGGTTTCTCAGTTTTGGCATGCTAAACCATCTAGGTCACAGAATTTGTCTGATTTCCAAAGTTTGGAGCTAAGACAAAAGGATGGACCATCCAGACATGCCCCACCCGGGGGTCTATCCCATAATCAGCCACCAAACACAGACACTATTGCATATGCCAGCAAGATTTTGCTGAAAGGACCCTGATATAGCTGTCTCCTGTGAGGCTTTGCCAGTACCTGGCAAATACAGAAGTGGATGCTCACAGTCATCTACAGGATGGAACACAGGGACCCCAATGGAGGAGCTAGAGAAAGTACCCAAGGAGCTGAAGGGGGCTGCAACCCTATAGGTGGAACAAAAATATGAACTAATCAATACCCCCAGAGCTCATGTCTCTAGCTGCATATGTAGCAGAAGATGGCCTAGTCAGCCATCATTGTTAAGAGAGGCCCCTTGGTCTTGCAAACTTTATATGCCCCAGTAGAGGGGAATAGCAAGGCCAAAAAGTGGGAGTGGATGGGTAGGGGAGCGGGGCAGGGGGGTATAGGGTACTTTTGGGATAGCATTTGAAATGTAAATGAAGAAAATATCTAATAAAAAATTAAAAAAAAAAAGAAATTGTCTGATTTCACAAAAACACATGGACAGTTCTATCACATAAAGTTAAATACCCAGTCTATATGGGATAAACTCAATATACTAAACTAACAGTTCTGGAACTCAGAGTGGGTCTCTAGCATCTACAAAAGCTAGCTGGATTGAAGATAGGCAGGATACCAGAGACAAATCAGCATGTTCTATCTGTCAAAGATCAGACTTTGTGTTTGAACTGAGACTCTAGCTGTGTAACCAAATTAGACTTGCTGAGTAACTGTGACTTACCATCTACATGCTTTTTTGAATCACAGTTTCCTACTAGAGATTACCTCTCACACATACTTCACATTTGTTCCCTCCCAGCTCTCCATAAATACCTTAACTAATGGGATACATTTGACTTAAGGTCACATTGTCTTGCTCAGATGGCCCAAACTCAAAAGAGTCTAGGGGTTCTGTCCATTTGGGCGCAACTTGATACCTTCCTGAAAGTACTCTGGCTCCAGAGCATCCTAGTTATCTGGCTGAGAGCCCCTATTGTGACTTCACCATAGACTGACTCCATCCCCTGCTTAGGCATTTTCTTTCCCTTTCCTGTTCCTGGGATTGCTGGCAGACTTTCCCCTCTTAATAATTCTTTGAATACTAATCTCCAACTTAGCATCTGCTTTACTGGAAAACCAACCCACAACAGGTGTAGAACTGGGGATAAACTAATACAAAATCAACACCCCTGGACACAGGTATAAGAGAACAATTACCTGATGGACTCTGTGGCTGCTCATGTTTCAGAGCCTGTCTAGCTGCTGACTCATTTTTGGCAGTATAGACAGCAAATGTTAGGAGTTAAGTAGTAATGAGCAATGAGCAGGAGATAGAATACCCTACTTCCCTTAAGCTTGGCCACATTTAGAAATTATTTTGACAGGATTTTTCTACCTCTTAAAATGGAACTTCTGAAGAGGCAAGATCATGTAAGACCCATGAAATCTCCTTTTTAAAAAAGAAACTCATAAATATAGCAGGGATTTTGGTCCTAATTCACCAGATGTTAGTCAATAGAAACTGTCAGTAACTGACACACAAACAAACCAAAGTCTACCTGATAAAGTATATATTGGCCACATTCTTAGAAGCCAATTTAATGCACTTAAATATGTGGACAACCACATTATTCGTTATCATCATGAGGCAGAAATTCTTCTTTGTTACCTTTGAAATTTGTTGAAACATGATCAAGTTTAAGTGCTGTATACACTCTTTATGCACTAAGTCCAAGACTCTAATCCACTTCTGACAACTTTTGTTTAGGAAAAAAAAATCTGTTTTTAAATTCTGTATTTCTTATTATCTTCTCTATGACAGTGGAAAAATATGATCAAAAAGAGTAACAGTAATATGTGTATAGTATTAATATTGCCTAGTTAGCCTGTATATATTACATATATTTTCTTCCAGATACAAACCAAACTTCCATATCCCATAAAGTTTCCACACCACAGCTCTGTGTCTTCAGAAAGAACATGTACAGGATATTCTCCAGTTTATATATACCTTATGAACAGAAGGAATAAAATGAAAAACATAACCAGAGTGGTATTCTGGAAGTTATATCCTCAAACCAAACTTCAGGAACAGAATTGAGGGTAATATATGAATTGAGGTAAATATGCTTTAGCATGTTTGTAGAACTTAGGATTCTGGCTGATAGTTATCATTTTTATTTTTTTAAAAAAGTTATCTATTCATCAGTTGGTGGCTGAGCCCTTTTGACATACAAAGAAAATGAGTGGGGTAAGTTTCCTAAAGAAGTGTACACACTGACAGTCTCACTTTCATAAATTCATTGAAACATGAAAACATGCAAAATTGTAGAAGTCCATACATAAGTTTAGTTTTGCCTCTTATTGACTGAGTAATTTTTTACACAAATCCCCCAGGTTTTTTTATGTATCCTGTACTGTGAAAGCAAAAATAAATGAGCTGGTCTATGTTCCCAAGAAGCTCTATTACCTGGAGCAGATGTTTGCTTGCTAACTGTGACACATTAGGAAAAGACTTAATAGTCTAATGCTAGGGAAGTATAGATAAAAAGATACTGAAGATCTATTTTATAGAGATACCACCCACTTCTATCCATACAGTTTTCACAGCATCACATCTTTGGTTAGTGCTTAAGAAGAGGAAAAGCTTTATGTACTAATCCCCAACTTAAATAGCCTTTTTGACTCTTTAATCTTCTTATGCATACTAAAACAACAAGGACTATTGGAAAGAACTTTATTAGGAGTAAGAACACATATTTGTGTCAAGGATCTGTTTCAAAGTAATTGACCTTGAAAGTGATTTTACTGACTCTCTGTGGTTTTATTATTTGTGAATAAAGAGACAATGATAAAATACTACTATAACTACTGCTGTTACCCAAGAGTTCTTAAGCAGTTGCTGAGTGCTACACCCCATTTTAAGAAATAACAAATATTATAATTACAGAAAGTCACCTTTTGAGGGAGTTACTAATATAATTCTAAGTTTACAGGTAAAGATATTGAGTATTAGGGAAGGGGAGTAGGTTCTGGAAGATTTGGATAGCTCACACCAAGTAGCCACTGTAAGACTGTGCAGCATTCAAGATAGGCTGATGTATCTGCCATAAAGGCTTAAAATAAGATTCTACTGAGATATATGTAAATACCTGCAGAACAGCAAACTTTGTAAACATGTGTACATAGAAGCTAATTGTGCAGTATAGGCAGTTTAATAACAATTAACGTTTGCATGTAATTGTTCAACTTGTACCACATGTAATTCAGCAATAGTGTATGCGAAACAATTTTAATGTTAAAAATACCAAGAAAGCTTCTGGAAACAGAATTGGAAAGATAGACTCACTACATAACAATTAGTATAAGTCATCTGGTTGTTTTTTTTTTTTTCAATAAATCACTTTGTCATAGAACAGACTTCAGGAGAAATAAGCTTTACTTAAGATTCAGTTATATCCCCTTAGATGAGCGGGCTCTACTTCTTTCCAAACACCAGTGAAATAACATTAAAGACATAAAAGGGAATAATAAATGTATCTATGAGATGTTTATAGTTATAAAAAGGATAAGGGCTAGGGACTGACCAGAGAATTTGAATCTTAGGTGCCATTTGACAGGTGAGTTCCTAGTGGATGCTCAGCTTAGCACATAGTAGAAATGAGAGGGGAAGCAGCAGCTGAATAGTGTCTGCAAATTAGAAATCTAGAAATTTCCAAGTTGGCATGGGGCTAAGTTAGAACTGAGAGTAATTGATGAATATATCATCACATATAATAGTTGTAGCAGATAGGATGTCCTCACATCCTTGTAAAAGAAGACTCCTTTGCCCCGCCAGAGGAGAGGTGTCTGCCCAGGAGTGCTCTCACTGCCTGAGCTGGTAAGGGAGCCATTTTTGCTCTGGTTCACCCAGGCTACAGTCGGTGCCAGGGAGAGGGCAGAATGCAGAAGCTACACAGCTTCTGGGACAGACAACATTTCTGGTTCCAGACATCAGGGCACCTTCCCTGACAGAGAAGAGGCATCTGCCCAGGGGTGGGGGTGGATGCTCACTGCCTGAACTGGTAAGGGAGCCATCTTTGCACTCAACAACAATCTGCTCAATGATTCCTTGGTCAAGGATGAAATAAAGAAAGAAANTAAAGACTTTTTAGAGTTTAATGAAAATGAAGCCACAACATACCCAAACTTATGGAACACAATGAAGGCAATCCTAAGAGGAAAACTCATAGCCCTGAGTGCCTCCAAAACGAAACTAGAGAGAGCATATACTATCAACCTGACACAACACCTAGAAGCCCTAGAACTAAAGGAAGCAAATTCATCCAAGAGGAGTAGATGGTAGGAAATAATCAAATTTAGGGCTGAAATCAACGAAGAGGAAACAAAAAGAACTATTTAAAGAATCAACCAAACCAGGAGCTGGT
>NC_034613.1:7995179-8009334 GCF_900095145.1 Mus pahari | reverse complement strand
ACAGAAGTGAATGCTCACAATCAGCTTTTGGATGGAACACAAGGTCCCCAATGGAGGAGCTAGTGAAAGTACCCAAGGAGCTGAAGGGGTCTGCAAACCTATAGGTGGAACAACAATATGAACTAACCAGTACCCCCAGAGCTTGTGTCTCTAGCTGCATATGTAGCAGAAGATGGCCTAGTCAGCCATCATTTGGAAGAGAGGCCCCATGGTCTTGCAAACTTTATAAGCCCCAGTACAGGGAATGCCTGAGCCAAGAAATAGGAGTGGGTAGGTAGGGGAGCAGGGGGGGGGTATGGTATAGGGAATTTTTGGGATAGCATTTGAAATGTAAATAAAGAAAATATCTAATAAAAAATCCACAGAGAAAAAAAGAAGACTCCTTTGACTTACAAATATGAAAATACATAGAGTGATGGAAAGTTCTGAAACCCTGTAGTATTTCTTGATTACCTTGTAGTAAAAGCATGCTTATTTTGCCAACAGAGAAAATGTTCAACCTATTTCTCTCTTTTCATCTTCCAGAGTAAAGCTTCCTCAAACATTCTATTCCTTCCATCACAAGCCAAAAAGAAATCGATACAGCACTAAAGGAAATCAAAACACACTAGTTTCTATTTTTTCTCTCAAAAAACCAACCTGTTCCCACTTTCTAAAGTCAAAATACACAAAAACTAAAACTGTAATGCATTTGAGAAAACTAACAAGTCACAGTAGAAGCACACAATATAATAGATATTTTTAAACAACTCATGAAACAAAGAGATAATTCAAGTAATGGAAGTTCAAAATAAATCCACTTAAACAATGTCTTTTTAAAAATTTTTACTATGTTTAATTTTATTTTTCTGTGTATGGGTTGTGAGTCTGAATGTATGTCTGTGCACCACATGTGCATGGTGGCCTTAGAAAGTGTGTTGGACCTCCTGGAACTGAAGTTAAGGATCATTGAGGATCACCACTTGGGTTCTACAAATCAAATCTGGTCATCTGGAAGAGCTTCCATGGCACTTATCCACTAAAACATCTCTCCAGACACCCATTTGAAATCATTAGTTATTTCTAACTACTTTGCTTCAGGCTCATATTTCTCCTGTTTTCATAAAGGGAAGGGATACATGATTGAGTTCTGTTCTGTTCAGTGACCTCTTGTTCCCTCATTTGGAGCATATGTACTCCCCCCATGAATATGACTTCCTTTCCTACAGACCTGTGTCTCGCAGACTTGAAGCAGAGTAGAATTTCCAATTAAGATGTAAACTCAAGTGTGACAGAAAGCATAGTGTATCAAAATAGGTCCCACCAACTCTTTTACATACCGTTTATCTTAGGGATTCTAATCTCATCCTTAAATGCATATTTCTGATCCAAGACTGACACTCTATTCATATTTTTCTAGAGTCCTGTTTTAATCCTTCAGACCCAAACCAACAAAAATAATGCAGTGTTTATTTCTTAAACTCTGGTCAAATGATCTAAAGTTATAATGAAATACAGTCAAATCTCATTTCTATGTTTAATATTCTCCAAAGGCAGAGTGCAATCCCTGCAGTCGTGTAGATCTTGTAGATTCAAAATATTTACTCAATTGTCTTTTTTTAAAAAAGGTACTGATTCCCAAGTAAATCATAAACAACAATTCCTAAGGTAATTGATTGTTACAGCTATGCTTTTACTTTTGGAGGCTTTAATACTTCAGTTTAAAGAAGTTTGATGCATTAACTTTTTTTTCTGGAGAGATGTGAGCTAAAGTCTTCAAACTCTAGATAGGGTACATATAGCAGACTAAAGAAATGGTTACACTCAACTCTAGCTCTTCAAACTTCAAGCCATAAGGAAATACTTATAGGGGATTATACTATCAGAGAAAGGTCTCCCTACCCAGATACCATCAATTACTTATATATCTATGAGAAGGAGAGACTCATGTGTCTTCTCCCAAACCTTTGATCACTATATATTTCTTATATGTCCTCAGATAAGGGTGGGGTTTTGTAAAACCCCCACTAAGAAACTGTTAACTGCTTATATACCCTTAAGGAAGGATGGAGATATTTAAGCCCCATCCTTTTTCAGCAACTGTAAACTGTCTATGAGTGAGTCTCCTCCATAGTAACTATTAACTGCTAATAGATTTATATGGATAGGTGGGGCCCTTGAGTCCCCTTCCCATTAGCTGTTAACTGGTAATGTATTCTTAGGGAAGGGTGGAGCCTGTGAGTTCCTCTGCCCAGTGTCCCTTAATTGCTTATATACCCCCAAGGAGGAATGGGCCTTGGGTGACAGGCTCATGGTATATGCATTTCATGGTATATGCATTTATCAAAACAACCACATAGTTTTCCTACTAGTAGATAAGACATATCTGGCCATGGCCTTTTGACTAGGTTTACAGTACTAGATATGCATTCCTTCCTGTGGGGTGGGCCTCCAATCTAATTGGAAAGTAGCTCTTTGTCTTCTTAGTAGTTGTACTGTTTCATCTTGTCTAGCATGTTGATAGTTTAGCTCACAGAATTCACAACTAGATAAAGACAACCAATGACAATTCTTCTTCATCAGTCTGCACATTACCATCAAGCTGCCTCCTTGGTTCCATTTTGATTTCTCTTTGTCCCATGATCAAAGAATATGACACCTTCAGCAATAGAGTCTTATCATCTAGTTCTTGTGAGAAACCCACATCAGTGGCAATGGGTATATATTGTTTTAGTGACATCAGAGACACCCCTGTCTAACAATTTTCATATCCCTGGCACTTGGATTCTTTTGTATCAGTCATAATACTTCATTATTTCTGTAAATGCCTTTTTGCACATCCAAGTTTCATTCAAACCACTGTTCTAATGCTTACAAGCACACATTTTTATACTGTGTTCATTTACTCTAAAGCCACCCTCCTCAAATTTCACAGTCATGTCTGGACCTTGTACCCTGTATTAACTGCCTATCTTTATTCCTTTGGTGGTGCTTGCACAGCTTTCCAATGCTTTTCTAAATCTGTAAAATTCTCAGAGACTATCATTATATCATCTATAACATAAATCCACTTAAAAGTGTGTAGCAAGGCTCTCTGAAGGCTGACCACTCTTCATTCCAAGCAATTTCCAATTGGTCTCAGAAGTCAGCAGCTAATGGGATACTGAAGAAAAATGTTAGCATGTCCAACACAGCATGGAAACATTTCATCACTTGTAGCAATTGTTACCTTGAAAGATCTATGTTGGGCAATATCAAGAGGGACAGGGAAAAGGTGGACACACTGTCAGCCACCACTTAATGAGTTTCTCTAATATTTTATGGACTTCAACTTGGGCTAAACTAAGATATATGGCTTCCACGAGGAAAAGAATTTTAGGGCAAGTCAGTATGAATCAGAGCTGTAGTGTAATGGGGAAAATTGAATATAAATGTTAACCAAGAAGTCTAATAGAACAAAGGTGGTAGTGATCAGGAAGAAACTCAGACACACTCAAGAACATTGGTGTTGCCTTGGTTGGGAGAAAAGTGTACTTCATTGTCTTTATAATAGATATAGAACTCCAGTGGATTTTGAAGCTATTTTCTTCAAAGGGTTAATAAAGAACAAGAATGAGATCATAGGGTGGTTCCTGAGGGTGCTTTATACATTTATAATTTATATGATCCCAAGGATGAAAGGAAGTAGGGTACCTAAATTATGTGGAGGTAACTGTCTTGTTTAAGTTTCCCAAAAATTGTACTTGAAAAGGAGTGAGGCCTTACCCAAGGTCATACTCATTTGGACCTTAAACATGGTTCATTGTCACTTTGACATAAATTAATTTTATGTTTAAAGAGTGTCACTTATTTGTTGGCAACATTTATAGTCAATGTTGCTAATTGTACTTGAACTCTTGATTCTTAGCTGGTAAAAATGTTCAAACTGATAACAGAAGATGGGGTGGTTAACTTCCCATATCACCAGAATTTTCTTTGCCATTCTATCCTGCTTTAGGCATAGTGGTATAGATGGGGAGTATTAACATAGTTAAGCCTTCACAATCTGTAGTCATTTTCCATCAGCTCGTCTACTTTCTCAACATGTTGTGCTGCCATTGATTCTTCATGCATCTTCCTACTTCCTTCCTCTGACATATTTCATGTAGCCAATATAAGCTTCTCATCCTGGCACAAGGCCAAGTTGGGGACAGAGATGGGATCCTGTCTGCCATGTCTGCAGTGATTGCTGATAAGCTGGCACTTTAATCAGGGCAGATTGTAGGCTTAGAATTATAGCTGAAGCTGCTATTCCTTCAGCAAGTCACAATTGGGTGCTTCAATAGCCCGAGACCTTGGTGAGCAATAGTTAACCTAAGCATACTTTATTAAAGGAAAGAATTGTGAACAGTACACACTTGTAACCTGTTTTTACCATTTTAGCATTTGTGCTTTGCATGAACTGCTGCTCAGGCAACAAACCTTCCAATACTTCATTTGCACTCAATTTGGCTTTTTGTCAACTGTTCCCTAGAAATTTTGGCCAGGCACAAATCATATCACACTTGATTTTGAATGGCCTAGATAGAACCCATTTATCTGCTTTTACTTTTTCTCATCTCCTTTTGAGTTCTTTAGCTCTTTTGGAAACCACTTTACATGCTTATCTTAAATCATTCCACTCTACTCGAGCTTCTTCTTCCTTGTAAAGATTGTGTACTCTCATGGAGCTGAGCAAAATTGTTAAAGCTACATACCTGTCATAAGGTTATCATTGAATCAACCTCTTGCCTAAATCCTGTGAGCACAGTGCTACATGTGCTAGTGAACTGTGCATCAAACATTGCCTCTCTCATGTCTAGTTTCTATAATAATGTCTGTTCTTTCTCTGTTGTCCTCTAGTGCCTGATATTCATGAAGACCTGGGGTGATGATGAACAAATGATCCTCATACCTCATGCGAGTCAGTCCATGGCAACTGATTTGCCTTCTATTGGTACAGAGGAAGCAGGTTTTGTCTTAAGGATGAAGTGAAGAATTATGCTGCTCAGCTTTTGTACATTTACAACCCTCACACTGACCCATCTATGATTATCAGTCTCCCAAAGACAAGCTGTGACAGCCTACTTCATGTGTTGTTTAAAAATCTGCCCCAGTTGAAGCAGTTCAAGAGTTTCCTCTTCTATGCCACTACTGAGGCCCTAATTTGTACTCTGTCTCTGAGTTTTTGCTTGTACTGAATTAAGGGTTGGACATGAAGGTTTCTTACATTACTTCTGCCATACTTTCTTCTTCTTCCTCTTCCCATAGGTTCTGAGTTCTTGTATGCCAGGGGAAGACTATTTACTATAAACCTAATGTATCCCCCTTTTATGATGCTGTTAGCCACAAGAAATAGCAAGGCAATACCTCATCTTTCATGTTTTTCACGTTTCCTGCCAATCTAGAGGTGAGTGCAGAGTTTAACATCTATTTTAATTATCTTATTACAGGTACTACTTTATGTGAGTGAATTGTTTGGGGGCAGAAAGCTCAACCTCAGTTGCATATTTTATTTCCCAGAGCAAAACCCACATGATCCCATTTCACACATGCTAATTTCATCAAGGATCATCACTCCATGTCACCATGGAATCCTGTCCAAGCACAATCTGCCTTCTGGTAGAACAGACTTAGTTGAACATCATTTCATCCACGGCTTGGATACTTCAATTTCTACTGTAAAAATTAAGCGTGCCATTGCATCCAATTGGGAGAATGTTGGCCATATTTGCACAACCACTAGAATGCTTCCCCTTGGGCAGATTACTTTCAGTTGCCCATCTTATCACTCACTCACAGCACAGATAATTCAAGTGTTTGTCTCCAATGCGTCTTTGGGTTTGCATGACTTCACATAGGGCATCAAACATTATACAAATTTCTAAGGGGAAATGTGAGTAAATATGAACTTTTATCAGATAGGGCACTAACAAGAAAGCAAAAAAAGTAATTCAACCCTTGTCAGGTTTGGTGAACCAATGAATTTAATCAGACTTACACAAACATGAGGAGTGGGGGTTAGATAAGGACTATAAACAACTTACATGTGGCCATACCACTAAAGAAAACATCACTCCCCTCACCAACTATTAACCACCTCATGTAGGGGTTCAGGGACTCATATATCTCAAAAGGTAGTTAGTGGTATGTAGAGGGGTGCTTTGTTCAGTGGTGTAGTCATCCAGAAGTGTACATGTAACTATAAAATAACTTCAATTAAAGTTACTGTTTTACGAGGCTGGACTTGGGTAGAATTGACTCTTTAGGCTGTGATTGGTGATGTATATAAGAAAATAGAAGTTTGTTCAAATCTCTCTATGAAAAGTTAATGTAAAAAAGGTACTTGTTTCAGAAGACAAAAACATGGGAGGACTCTGTCAAAACACTGTCTGTCATGGAATTTTTTAGTGGATAGCCTACTTCCTTAATACAATTTTGAGATGATAAATTTTAACGGTTTTTAAAGCATGGTACTGGGATTGTTGACATGTTAAAGATTTAGGTTTTTAGGCACAATTAACAGCCTCTGAATGAGCAACGTAGGATGAAGCCAACAATAGGTACTTTAACAAGACCTACAGTAATTCTGAAGGATATAATCATTTGAGAATTATAATTACAAGTAAAAAGTTTTTCTAGACATCAAGGACAACACAGATTGCTTCAGTATGAACGCAGAAGAAAGAAGTAACACAAGTATTGACCTAGAATTTCTATTTTCTTCATATATTCCAGAAGTACAAAGGGATGTTAAAAATGGTATAGGGGAGAGCACACAGATAACTGAACAACCTGGAGAGATGTAGCAAGAGAGAGAGAGAGAGACAGAGACAGAGACAGAGACAGAGACAGAGACAGAGACAGAGACAGAGACAGAGACAGAGACACAGAGACAGACAGGGGCAGAGCCAGAGCCAGAGACAGAGAGAGAGAGAAAGAGAGAGAAAAAGGAGAGAGACTGAGCAAATATTCCCAGCTGCCTTTAATGCCTTTCACCTTTGTACCGAGTTTAACAGGTGCAGACTTGGCAATAGTTTTGACCCACAGGTAACTACAGATATTATGGCAATTCCTATTTCATGAAGTTAAAAGATGAAAATCATGCTCAGACATTAAGATTACTGAGAATACTCATTGAGGAAGCGATATATAAGACAATGGAGCTAGTCAGCTGGCTGAGGAGGGGACCCCTTTGATGAAATCAGGCAAAAATTGTGGATAGGTTTACAGTTTGGACTAATCACAGCTTTACCTCTTAGTATCAATCATACTGTTTCTCTCTTAAGCCACCAGAGACCCTTACTGCCCCTCTTGCCTTGGTAGAAATGCTTTTAATGGTCATCTAGAGCTTGCCAAAGCTTGTGATACCAAAAATCCTGGAACAAACTAATTCAAGCATCCCTGGCTAAGGCTCTGCCTTCAGGAGCCAGGATAATCAGCTACAATTGTACTATAGTTTTCTAAGGATGTCAGTGGAGTGTTCCAGATGGCTGGTAGTAACAAAAAGTTGTCCAGTTGGCTGTTCGAATGACAGTCTTTTTGCTCAAGTCAGCCAAGGCAGCAAGCAAGAGTTCAGCGAATGCTAAGTAGTCAAATTATACCATCCTACAACTGATCTTTGCTTGATTACAAGAAAATGAACATCAGGAGTGATTACAAATATAAACTTAAAGAACAATCTATGTATAGTGGATCATTCTGCAATTCAGAATTGCTGTAAGAGTGGCCTGGGCTACAAAGTAAGAGCCTGTCTAAAAGATCACAAAATTAAAAAGAAATTATCAATAACATTAATAGTTAAAATGTTAGTAGTGATTTCACAGTATTTAACACCTACTTGGTGCCCATCATCTGTCTCAATATTACCTTAGATCTTCTTGTGTGCTCTTTCTGTTATAATACACTTTCCTATAAGGAGAGTAATTATAGAATTTGTTAACACTTGGGGTCATTTAGTTCAGATTTATTGGGTGTCTGATTGAACACAAAGAGTTTCAGAAACTGTTTGGCAAGCAGTATACAGAGCAGTGCACTGAAAGTGGATTCACAGGTACACAATCGTTTAGCTATATTGTTGGGCACCTCAGCAATCCATAATCATTGAAAAGGGGGGAAATTGCTATCTAGCTTTAACAGATTCATTCAGACCATAGAATTTCAAGAAGCACCTCCAGTTTGTGAGAATGCTTTGACTAAGATCACTGTGGTGATGGGGAATATAAAGTTTGCTAAAATGTGTGTGTGTGTGTGTGTGTGTGTGTGTGTGTGTGTGTGTGTGTGTGTTTATATCAGTGCATGCACATTTGCATGCATGTGTGTAGACATAAACATGGGGTTCAAAAATCAATATTAGCAAGCTTTCATATTATGTCTCAAAAGACATTTACCTTGTTCTTTTAAGTGAAGTCACTCACTAGCCTGCAGCTTAACTGAGTAGGGTAGGCTGGTTAGACAGTGAGTTTCAGGGAGTTTTGTGTCTCTGCCTTCCCATACTAGGATACTAGCATGTGCCACTATGCCCAGCTTTTGAAATGTATATTCTGGTCATCAAAATCTTGTATGCATGCTTTTGTAGTAAGTATAATATGGACTGAGCCATTTTCCAGCATGCCAAAACATTTTTTTAAGTTCAGTGTTCCTGTGGTTTTTCTTTTAAAAAATGACTAAAATGGAGACATGCAAAGAATTTACTACAAAAACATGAAACAAGCAAGAATGGAAAACTAAAAATTATAGAATCACGACAATGGACTTCAAGTTTCTCATTTATCAGTGTCTGACATTGTACCTTCAGTGTACTTAAAATATGTTCACAAAATGAATGGTAAATCTGCCATAAAACATTCATATAGTAATTCTGGAAAGAAATAGATAAGCACAGTAAGCCTATACCAGACAATTTATGCTGATACATTTTAAGACCTTAGACTATCATACTGAAGATTGATAAAAGGAAGATTTACAGAAAACACAAAATCCTCATAGATATTTGAGAATTATTGTATATAAAAAATGTCATGAAAAGAACCAAGATTAAGATATAGTCTTGAAAATTAAAAGAAGAGTTTACTTGATGTGAGAGAAAAGATATAAAATATGAGAGAAAATCAAAAGACATGGACTAGTTCATTCAAAAAGATAAATAATTATTCAGTAATAATTTAATAAAAATGGAGCCAGAAAATTAAGGGAAGGAAACAAAAAGTAGAATAATATTTAAAAGAATTTAATAAAATCTTATTTACAATGTGAAAGATTTCCTCAAATGTAAAGTGGGATATGCACAAAAATCCAAACTGAGAGAAACATAATTAAAATTTTAGAATCATGACAAGAAATTCATAGATGTTACAACTTTTGGAGGATCATAGGTTAGGTTAGTGAGTAATGGAAATTAAAAAATTGAATTATATATAGTATAAAAAGCTAATTAATAGAAGGGAATATCGCAAAGTTTTGAGGGAACTTTTAATCAATATAGTATTTTATATTCAGGAAAATTATTCATATATCAGATTTGGAAGCCTTTAACTTTTAAGGCAGGTACTGATTGAGGAAGTCTGAAAACAACTTATCCTTCTGAAAAATGTAAAGATAACTTGAGAATGTGATTTACCCAAAGAAATATGAGGAATTCATGTATGAGAAAAAATAAGGACCACTTATGATTCAGTTAAGTCCCACAATGAAAAAAATTCTAAAGTGAGAAGTCTATAGCTAGTCTCCAACTCTATACGTCAATATTAAACATAGACATTTGGAAGGTCTATGGTTCACTTCCTTATGTCTGTGGATTCATTTTGACAAAATGTATGATTTTGAAGTGGATAATCTTACTTATTAGGTAAGAGCACATACTGCATTTGCCAACAGTTTGAAAAGTGGTGAGCTGGTAAACATCTCAAGAGTATAAAAATTATAAAAAGAATATGTTCAATTAAATATGTGACATGATTTTCATCAAGAAAGGAATACCAGGATAGAAAATTTGAGGACTTTTTGAGGAGCATATAAAAGCTATAAAACTCTTTTAGCAATTTCTCAAATATTCTCTTACATACTATATTGGGTACTAATGTCCAGAAGACAGGGACGGACAAGATCTCATAAAGATGCTTTTTTTTTTTTTTTTCAAAGAAATAGAGGGAAACACAATGCATTTAAAATTAAAGCCCAGGTCAGTAGAATTTAATCCTTGAGGGTACAGAAAACATGCTAAGATCACACATTTTGACATGTTGACACAGCTGTACGCAATCACAGTGCTTGCAATTATGAGGTGGGGGGATCAGAAAATGAAGCAAGAGAGATGGTTTGCATCCCCCCTGCTACCACATGGAGATCCGATGCTCACTAGACCAAACTTTGGAGAACTGGTAAGCCCCCTTCCCCTTCTTGTCAGAGTAAATGTCCCCATGGTCCTAGGGGAGAGTTCTTGAGCTCAGAGGTACCGCTCTGCTGCCCTGGAGGATGGAGACATTTATACTTTTAATTGACCCTCATTTTAGGACTTTTTCCCTTGGGTGAGTTTTTCCTCTTTCCTTTGAGACAGCTTCTTTTTCATTGCTGAGAAATCCCTGGGCCTGGGTGAACTACTTTCAGTAGCTCAGGGCACCAGCCCAGAGTGCAGTCCCCAGCCCATCACATGATGACCTGGTGATCTGTCCTGTGCTAGAAATCTCTCTGGTTATTTATGATGCCTTCAGGATGCTGGTAGAGGCAGTTAATTACCCTTCTCTCACCCACTGGTCTGTCTTTGCCACCTTGTCCCTACTTACTGGGATGTCTTGGTCTAATTTACAGTAAGCAGAAAACAATATCTCTACATGGTCCCTAAGCTGGCACTCTCCCTTCCCTTCTCTCATTTACTTAATCCCTTGCTCCAAGTGCAGCTACAGCAACTGCCATGCCATCCCATGACAGCTCTGCTCCTGGTTCACTGCATGAAAAGTAGGTCTAGCCCTGCCTTATGTGTCCTGCAAGTTACTCTCTCTACGGAGATGTTGTTTTTGCACATGCATGCAACCATCCTCTCTCCCACCCACCCTGTGCGAGTTTTCTCTCTGTGTCCGGGACTCTGCTCCTGTGCTCTACCCTCTGCAGCCACGAGAAAAACAGTTTTTTTTCCCCCTGTCCCTTTTGCATTCTGTTCACTGAGAAGCTGTTTTCCCGGGCTCTACCATTTGCCTGTGCTTGTTCAGGCTCACATACACCTGTGTGAGAGTGAGTCCCTCTCTATCCGTGACTCAGGAAGCCCCTCTGCCCACCACAAGAAAACTGAATGGCTGTAGTGCTGTGGCCCCATGCTCCCTTGTGGGCACATGCCATTATTGTGGCTCCTCAAAATCTGTGCTCTTCAGGTGGCATACTAGTTCCACCCCCCACCCATGCTTGAGCATATGCCTGGTGCCTCAAATCCACATGCATGTATGCCTGATGCCTCAACTGCCTGACAGCTCAGTTCATGTCACAGGCCTGAACCCTCCTGGAAAAACTCACTTTCTGTCACCATGATCTTATGCCACCACTGCTGCCAGCTTCTTATTCCTTTACATTCTGGTCCTCCATACCAACTCTAATCCAAGTGTTTCTTTGCTAATGCAAAATTTGTTTTTCTTTACTTCTGCAACCTGTCCAAGTTACTTAAGTTTTTTGTTCCTATCCTGTCTATGTAAATGCTTTTTACTATTGTTACTAAATTATAGTGTCCTATATTTACTATGTTCATTCTCAAATATGTAATTTAACAAGCACAAGTTATTAATATACTTAAGTTTATGACAGAATCTCCCAAAGTTTACCCCAGAAGGTCTCAGAAGATTTGTAGACAACTACAAGATAATGCCTGGATTGTTGCACAGTAACCACTGAGAAACAAATTGGACAAAACTGGATACCCTGGGAGTCAAATGACTTATATTGTCTAAATCACAGTATGTCATTTCTCATGGCACATGTATCCATTCCACAGATAAAAAGGCTCTTTGTCTTCTGGGCTTGAAAGAGAGACTGACTCCGCCCAAGTTGCCATGAAGACCACAGGGACCTGGGAATTGTTTAGAGTATAAATGAACTCTGTCTTTTTTTTTAATTAATACATGACCCTAGATTCTAATCTATCCTTCCCCAGATTTCTGACTACACTGACAGCTAAGGTAACTATAGCTTGACAGCTAGAAAACAGACCTCTAAACTTGGTTTCTAGCAACTAGTTCAGATGTAAGCTTTCACAAATGTAATCTGTTATTTCCTTACCTAAACTCAGTTTCTATCTATTAAATACTCCATATTTCCTCTTCTTGCTATGCCACTGTCCTAACATTATTTTAGTTCTTATAAATTTGCCTAACTTTAACAAAACATTCCACTATATGATCCAACTATCTAATCACACATTCTTGTTCCTTCTGCATCTCAACAGTCTCATCTTAAAGACTGTTCATGTTGTTATCTCTTTTGTAAACATTTAAGCTAGAGGAAACCTAGTCAAATCTACTTCTCATGGACCAAATAGACTTCATCCAGATAAGTACAACTTCTAATCAATTAGCCTAAAGTTTCCACTAACTACCTATTTGAGAGGGTGGGATTCCTCTGGGTTTTAAATGAACATCTAAGATTATTTTCTCCCAAACATACTTAATCTTATTCTCCACCTATAATATATGTATATGTGTTTCAGCATTTTGTCAAGTCTACGCACTTACTATATTGCTCCAGAGAAGCAACCTCAAGATGCTTCAATCTCCTCTCACAGACACAGATGATTCTACTAGACTTGTTCCTTCTGATCTATCCACAGACATTTCCATAGATTCTGAACAACAAGGAAACAGCCAAGTCTCCTAAGACTGAACCAACATACCCACTATCCTAGGTTCCCAAAAGACACGTCACCCCAAAGTAACAGGAAGTAGTTAAAAATCACAATGACACTATTCCTGCTCCACCATCACCTCGTTCCTTTTTAGTTAAACCAAAGCATGAGAATGTTAGCATTCTAAGTTCTGCCCCACAGTTACGGGACAACAGCCAGGTATACCTGACTCCTGTTTGCCCCATGGACTCTCTTTTGTACTCTCTTGCCTTCCTGCTCCCACTCTTTCCCCATTTCCCTCCTCCCTCTCTCTCCACGTGCTCCTCTACTGCTCTCTCTCTCTCTCTCTCTCTCTCTCTCTCTCTCTCTCTCTCTCTCTCTCCCTCCCTCCCTCCATCCCCCCCTTTTTCTGCCTCTACTATCCTCTTGATTCCCCTCCCTATGCCCTGAATAAACTCTATTCTATACTATATCATCATGTGGCTGGTTCCTCAGGGGGGAAGTGATACTTCAGTATGGGTCTGCCGAGGTACCTCCTTCCCCCATACCTGACTGACTACACCTCCACCAAACATATAACCTCCTCTCTTTTTATAAATACATTATCTAGATCATTTTATTGTTGCATATGTTGTATAACATAGATTATTGTTTGCTTAAGGAAAACAATATTAAAAGAGCATACACTGATCGAAGACTATGATTATAAACACCTTGTCCAAAGCATGGGATAATTAAATAATTTTATGTTGTAGATACGAAGCAGAAAAGAAAGAAAGAAAGAAAGAAAGAAAGAAAGAAAGAAAGAAAGAAAGAAAGAAAGAAAGAAAGAAAGAAATCTTTATTTTAGCTTTGTTTTGTTTAACACACATCACTCATTTTTAAAAGAATTATTAGAACTCTGAACACTTAGATATGTTGATTATGAACACTTAGAAGTAGAAATTACCCTCTGCAACTTTCAACTTATTAGTAACAAAAAACTGGGGGGGGGGGGAGTATGGTTCAACTCACCCAATCTGCTACCATGGCGCTTTAGCTCAGTCATAGAATTTGCCCACTCTCAGGTAGCATAGTATTTTTGTCTGAAAGAATATTACACAGAGCACCAGAATTGACATAGATAACCTCAGGGTTCCAGATCTTACAGGAAAGAAGGGTACACATGGGTTTAACATATTCATATAATTTTTATTTAATTCTTGCCTGCTATAGTTCCCCATTGTTAGATGATCATATGGTACAGAAGAAGAAGAAGAAGAAGAAGAAGAAGAAGAAGAAGAAGAAGAAGAAGAAGAAGAAGAAGAAGAAGAAGAAGAAGAAGAAGAAGAAGAAGAA
>NC_034613.1:7981019-7995168 GCF_900095145.1 Mus pahari | reverse complement strand
TTCTTTAATAATGCCCTTCTTTAAGTCCTTTACCAGCATCATGAGGTATNCTTTTAAATCTGATTCTTGCTTTTTGGGTGTGTTGGGGTATTCAGGACTGACTGAGGTGGGAATGCTAGGTTCGGATGATGGTGAGTGGTCTTGGTTTCTGTTAGTAAGATTCCTACTTTTGCCTTTCGTCTTCTGGTGATCTCTGGAGTTAGTTGTTATAGTTGTCTCTGGTTGGAGCGTGTTCCTCCTGTGATTCTATTAGCCTCTGTCAGCAGTCCTGGGAGTCTAGCTCTCTCCTAGGTCTCAGTCATCAGATTACTCTCTGCAGGGAATCTCTCCTCTATCAGGGAAAGTGCTCAGAGGCCTGGCGTTTAGACCTGCCACCTTGCTGAAAAATGTAGGCCCAAAACAGGACCTGTCCCAAAAGATGTGTTGTTTCTGCAGTTTATTCACTCACCTGCTCTGGCAGACAGAGCCCTCACAGGTGGCCACCTTTCCTCTGGCGAGGAAGGTACCCAAATTTCTGGAGCCCGAAACAGGGTCTGTTCTAGAAGTTAGATTGCTTCTGTCTGTCCCGAAGCTGTGTAGCTTCTGCAGGCCACACTCTTGCTAGTGCTGACTGGAGCCCAAGCAAACAGNAGCAAAGATCAGATATTTTGTTCTTAGAAGAGTCAGTATCCTTTGGCACATGAAAATGTGGTTTTGGAGTAATTAAGTTGCATATTAGCAAGCCATGGATAGCAAACTGTGGTATCTGATTCTGACCAGGGAAACTTTTGCTAAAGTAGCTTCTTTTCTTTGAATTCTTTCTCTAGCACCTCCTACCATGACCTCATGTACAAATCTCCATACTCACTTTGTGGCCACTAACAACAATGTCCCATTATATAGCTCCAAACTTATAAAATCTAAATTTCTATCATGCCTACTCCTCATATTTGCATAGTTTCAGATCTGGAGGACCGTTGTCAACCAGAAAAACAGCGAGAAACTCTATATCCAAAAAGCAGAGCTGAATTTCCTTTAAAAATGCAACAGTGCATTGTTAGAGTTTTAATGTGAAATGCCCTCTCTAGACTCCTGTGTCTCAACAGTTGGTTTCTAATGTGTAATACTCTTTGGAGAGACTTTAAAAACTTTAGGACTAGACATATAAAATGGGTTCAATGGGAGGGAAATTTAGGCATTATACTCTGGCACTGCCTTTGACCACATGGCCATCTCTGTTTCCTGGCTGTTGCTTATGATGATCCTGACACTGAATTCACAAGTTATTCCAACTGATATTTCTTCCTGACCATGATGGACAGAGATATCTCTCAGATCATGAGCCAAGATAAATCCTTGCTCTTTTAATTTCTTTCTTATCAGATATTTTCTCACAATAAAGAGAAAAAATGAATATACACAAACAGAGCTAAAAAACAAGTTCACGTGGACAAACCTAGCATAGATGTTGAGAAGGTGGGCCTGCTAAGCATTCTCCAAAGACCATGGGTACATCCATATGATATTGCATTGCCTGAAAGATAAACTCTGACCTACTTATTCTGTGACTCACTCAGCACCTTTCCCTTTTGGAATTTACCCAAGGAAAAGAGTCCGCTCAGCAGAACAAGTTGCCTATTTCCTTATATGTGGCCTGCTTATTTCACTGTTTGAGGGCTTTGCTTCAGAAGTGCAGAACAGCCCAAGGGTGTTTTTCTCTATTTTATATTGGATGTCTTCTTAAAATGGTATCTTGGCTAAAGCTACTCTTTTCCCCTGGGTGGTTTCATAACTCAGGAGAAGATCTACAATGCCTTGGAAAATCAACAAGAATGTCCCTGGGGTAGTTAAAGCAAGTATCATATATAATAAATATTCTTGCTGCTCTGGAACAGGAGCCTCAGGAAGCTAGGCCATCATTCTGTGTAAGTTGTGAGCAAATGGGAGCAACAGGGAATGACATGCAAATACTTCAGGGTGAAATCAGGGAAAGGCTCACCAGGTAGCCAGAAGGGATCTCTGAAAATGGCCCTGTTTGGGGGTATGAAGTAAGAGGCAGTGGATGTCCTTAGTCCTCTGGATACCTCACTACTCTAACCTTATTCAAGTGTCACATCCAATTTGAAACATTGACTTTATAAATCTTAGCCTAGCTTGTCTGTTGCCAGAGGTAACAAAGCTCTTTGTGGCCAATAGCAAGTCTAGGAAAAACAAGGGCAAGAGTGAAAGCACACTGGCTTAGAGAAAGCAGGAGAAAAATAACTCAGGATTAGCTTCCATTGTACTGAACATGGGGTCCCTGATAGAGGAGTTGGAGAAGGGACTGAAGAAGCTGAGGAGAATTGCAGCCCCATGTGGGGAGCAACTGTGTCAACCAGCCAGACCTCCCAGAGCTCCCTGAGACTGAACCACCAACTAAAGAGTACCCATGGAGGGATCCATGGCTCCGGTCACATATGTGGCAGAGAATGACCTTGTTGGACATCAGTGGAAGGAGCAGCCCTTGGGCCCGAGGGTGTTAGGTGCCCCAGTGTAAGGGAATGCTAGGGCGTGACAGCGGGAGTGGATGACTGGGTGGGTGGGGGAGCACCCTCATAGAGGCAGGGGTAGGTATGGAGGATGGGATAGGGGATTTCCAGAGGGGAGACCTAGAAAGAGGATAACATTTGAAATGTAAATAAAGAAAATATCCAATAAAAAAATTTTAAAAAATGGACACTACATTGTAATGAATGGAGGCAAGTGCCTGCTCTTTTGAGACATCTTCAGAAGGGATATATACAAGGGCAAGAGTGAAGGCACACTGGCTTATAGAAAGCAGGAGAAAAATAACTCAAGATTAGCTTCCATTGTACTGAGCATGGGGTCCCTGATGGAGGAGTTGGAGAAGGGACTGAAGAAGCTGAGGAGAATTGCAGCCGTAGACTATTGTATACCTTCCAATAGTCTAGAATGTAGGGAGAATCTTTTGCCTGGCCTTCCTTGTGTGGTGTTGACTTTCTGTAGTATATGAACTAATCCTCAGGACCAAGACAGGAACTTCTGCATTAGACAAGGATGCTGTGCACTGAAAGTTCAAGTCATTGTTGTCATTCATCTCAGGAAATTGCCCGAATCACCATAATCAATGTAATCCTTTTTTTGTGGGTGGGGCTGGGGAGGGGACAGGCTGCCAGATAGTCCAGACTTTATGATTTGAAGGTAATGCCATTGCTGCTACAGGTACTGAAGTCTACCAATATGTCCAGATAGCAATTAGAGACAATATAAAATGAAATCTATGTGCTTGTGTTCCAATAAAGTTTTGTTTGCACAAAGAGATAGATGGCAACATATGGTCTATAGACCACCATTTGCCAACTGCTGACCTAAGCTAAAGGAAGCTGCTTTGAACAAGGACAGGCTCCTTCCAAGGACTTCTATTTATGATCTGATTGATGGGAGATGAGTATAGAAAAGGCTCACCTTGATCCCTTAATTCAAGGTGTTTCTGAAAGACCCTAACCTCTTTTGGCTGAATTCTTTGCTCTGAGTATGTTGGAAGGTGAGGTTTCCCCTATACCCAATTTGACAGTCAGTTGTTTCTTTCTCCCTTATAAGTGTTGGTTTGATAAACTTATCTAGTACATTTCCTGTATGAAAATAGCTTTCTTAGACTTCATGTCTTACAGAACCTATGCTAACACTCATAGAATATAGTGATTGACTGTCCTTACAAACATCTGGAAACAGAAAAAAAATCAGCTAATGTGAAGGATTCTCACTGAGGTTAGTTTGATCCCTTGAAGCTTCTAGCTAAAGCTGTTAAGCCCTAGGAACCACCCACACTGAACTTGCTTGCATTAGATGCTGAAAGAATTACCAGAGACCAAAGCATAGAAGCTCTGCCAAACCCACTTATTGGCCTGCACTGCTGTGGCAGAAGTTGGCTTTCTATACCCAGGTTATTAGCTAATGTTCACATTAGTCCTAGCTCTCAGAAGCAGCTCCAAAAGCCCACTTCTAACTAGAAGTAAAAAACCAAGTTTGGAAAGTGTGATCAGAAGCAGAGAAATATTCTTATATGAAACTAACTACTATTTTTCATCACAAAATTTGGTAAATGGCAAATAAATAAGATAAGTGCCTTGCCAGGCCATATCTTATCACAGGGGCCTTGAACAGTGTGAGAAGATACCAGTATCTTAGATTATTTTCCCCAGAATCAGGCTTAGACACAAAAGTTTGAGTGCAAATACTGTATATTTTAAAGGTCATCCAATGAAACTCCAGTAGAAGAGTAGAGAAAAAGAATTGTGACTCACCTAGTTACTACTGTGAGTAATTGGAGAACAACGTTTCTCAGCAGCTCTGGGGGAAATGTGGGACATACCTCACTTATTATTATTATTATTATTATTATTATTATTATTATTATTATTATTGGTTTTATGAGACAGGGTTTCTCTGTATAGGTCTGGCTGTCCTGGAACTCACTTTGTAGACCAGGCTGGCCTCAAACTCAGAAATCTGCCTGCCTCTGCCTCCAGAGAGCTGGGATTAAAGGTATGCACCACCTTGCCAGGCCACTTATTCTTTTTAAAATGATCAAAAGAACATCTTTACTGCCAGTTTTCATGAGTCATTGATAGAAAGTTAATCATAGGGGATTTTATTTCAAATTTTACTTTAAACTTATGGCAGGCATGGACAAAGCAGCCTCCCACCAGGAAAAAAAAGTATCAAGCACAGAAACATAGGTGCTACATGTTGGGAGTTGTGCGAGACTTTCTGCTGCTGTGATAAGAGACATGAAATAACCAATTTATAGAATGGTTTATTTTACCTTATAGTTTTAGAGGCTTTTGGCCATGGTCATCTATCTCCATTACATTCAAGTATTCAAAATAAGAACCTATTTCTGACCACCCCACACTCTTTGATCACAGGACATGAAGAAATCAAGCTGCAATTTGCCTCCAAGTATCATTCTTGCTGGCTAGCTTGCCTAGATCCATAAGGAGCTTTGTAGACTACTGGGAAAGTAACGTCAAGATTTTTCTAGTTCTCTTATTTTTTTGGTGCAATATCATACTCTGACCAAAAGCAACTCAAAGAGTAAGGATTTATTTGGCTTACGCTTTAGGTTCAACATTCAGAAAAGTCACGAAAAGACCTCAAGTTAGGAGTTTGCATCAGTTATCATGGGGGAAATGCTGCTTGCTGACTAATTCATGAATGCTTAGCTAGTTTATACAAATCAGGAGCATCTTTCCAGGGAATGGTGCCTCCTAATATGATCTGAGACATTGTACATCAATTAACAATCAACATAATCCCCCATAGACATACTCACAAGCTGATGAGAGGTAACTCTAGGTTGTATTAAGTTAACAGTCAAGCTAATTAGCACAGCAGTCTTCCCAAGCAGTGGGCTACAGTAATAAACCGTCTGGTAAGATATGCTGACTGGTGTAATAATGCTATACAGGTAACCAACAATTTTCTAATTGTGTTTATAAAGTGTTCCACAGGAAGGAAGTTATCTGGTACTGTGAGTCTTGTTGTGACTATGTGGAGCTGGGGAGCTGTGGCCTTGTTGGAGGAGGTGTGTCACTGTGGGTGGACTTTAAGCTTTCAGAAGCTCATGCCATCCCTAGATAGATTTCTCCTCCTAGTAGTAGTGGTGTCTTGAGACACCTAATTCCTCCCCCTGAGTCCTAACTCCTAATAGGCCTTTTAATGCATGACCTAATGAATGGAAATACACCATCACTCTCACAGTCCAACCACGTGTCTATAGTGCCACTGCCTGAAAATCAAGCCTTCCACATATGAGCTTTTCAGAAATACACTTCAATATCTAAGTCACAATAGCATTTGCTTCCACAATTAGAGCACATATAATTGTGACCTCTGTCACTCTGGCAGATTGTCTCCTTTCCTGATTTAATGAAATTGAGCCACAAAGGAGGACTCATGTGTGTGTGTGTGTGTGTGTGTGTGTGTGTGTGTGTGTGTGTGTGTATTTATAGGCTATGTGACCGAAACATATATATATATATATATATATATATATATATATATATATATATATATATATTTAAACATATAGATATATATTTGTTCTTATTAGAAATCCAGATGAGACTCAAGGCCTGGACAATGCNATATATATATATATATATATATATATATATATATATATATATGCAAACATGTAGAAATATATTTGTTCTTATTAGAAATCCAGATGAGACTCAAGGCCTGGACAATGCTTACCCTCATGACAGACACCATTGTTCATGTCAAAAAGCTATTCTTGATTTCTATCTACCTTTCTTTATTTATTTTCTTTTTTTCTATCTTGAGAGAAGACTTCCCTATGTATTTCTGGCTGACCTAAAACTTACCAGGTAGACCAGGCTGACCTCAAAATGACAGAGATCTGCCTTTCTCTGTCTCCCATATCCTGTAGTTAAAGGTATATATTACTATGCCCAGCCCATGCTTTTCTCCGTAAGTCATTTTATGCTTATAATAATGACTATGGTTGTTTAGGTGCTGCACGCCTTTAATCCCAGCACTCGGGAGGCAGAGGCAGGTGGATTTCTGAGTTCAAGGCCAGCCTGGTCTGCAAAGTGAGTTCCAGGACAGCCAAGGCTACACAGAGAAACCCTGTCTCGAACAAAACAAACAAACAAAAACAAAAACAAACAAACAAACAAAAGGAGTTAGATGAAACAGCTAATCAAAGACCATATCTTCTGTGAGATAATGAGAAAGAGGAAGGGCAGCAATGTAGGTAAATTCTATACTTACCACCTGTCCAATAGGTGCCCTTGAAGGAACTGAAGACAGAAAACGACCACCGAATACAGATGAACCAACCTCACAACCCTAAAAGGTGATGGAGTGATAATGTCAATTATTTTCTTTGTATTTTATGTATGTGCTAGTCAGGCCTATCTTACTTTAACAACTACACAAGAAAATTAACTTATAAGGAAGAAAGGTTTACTTTTGGCTTACAGTTCCAGGGGTCCATAATCATCTAGCCCTGTTGTCTTTGTGCCTGCACCAAGGTAACACATCACAGCAAGTATTCTTTTGATTCATTATAGATAAAGCCATTGATATCATGGACAATGGGAAACAGAGAAAGGGGAAGACATCCTACTCCCATGACTCTCATGGGCATGATTGTAATTACCTAAAATCTGCTAATAATCCAAGCAACATGTGAATCTTTGGGACATATTCCAGATCCAAAGTACAGGAATACATTGATAATAGGCACTCATACTAATGGGTGAATCCTAGCTGCAGAAAGAAGCTACATCATGGTTAAGACTATGAAGGAATCTACATTTGTTATAGCTGATGTTTTTCTCTTTAGTCACAAAACCTGGCAAAAATACATATTTTGTCCTTCCAAAGGGGGAGAGAGAGAAAAGGGGACTCTCTCCATCAGTAATTCACCTTTCTAATAGGAATTAGAGCATCTTTTATTTTCATCTGCCCTCTTAGTGGCTGACAGATTTATTCCTCACATTTCTGATATTTAAGGTCCAGAATAGTTCTTGTGTGACTATATGAAAGAATTGAGAAATGTTAAATATGTTAGCTATGGTCCATGCAAGAATAGTTAGTAGATAATGGGTGAGTAATATAAACCACCAAACCCCTGCCTCTAATACTAAGGTTGAAAAAGTCTATTTAAAAAGTGCTATTAAAATGATAGCATTCTTTTTATATTTGAAAGCATTGTCCTGGGCTTTTTCAAATAATCAAATAAATAACTATAAAAACAAAATAAAAAGGAACTTAGCAAACATTTGAAACACAGAAATAGCACCACTGAAACAATTTGGGATAGAACAATTGGTAGGGATATCTCCCCCAGAACAAATAGATTTTGTTTCTGTGCATTTAACAACTGCCTAATAGTTTTACCCATCAACTTAAGGGGAAAATATATACTACTGTAGAAACCTCTTAATGTACTTTACAATAGCCACACTTTCATAGAAATAAGACCTTATTTAAAAGATGGATTCTTAAATCCATGGCAGTTCTTGAGTCATACTAATAAGCAGGGTAAGAAAAGGTTGCTTTAGTAATAGTGCTTCATGTTTCTGTGAAAATGCTACTCTATAGCCCACATGCTATTTCTTCTGTGTGATTCTTGATGCCCAAGGTGGGGTATAGGGGGAGAAAAGGAGCTTGAAATATCAAATATAGCAATGAAATAAGAGGGCTTTAACCAATAGGAGCCCCTCCTGAAAATCTAACTAGTCAATTACTTATTTTAAAATTTTCTTTCAACTTTATGTGCATGGATGTTTTGTCTGAACAACACCTGTATAAAGTGCCCACCAAAGCCAGTCTGAGGCCATCAGATGCACTGGAGCTGCCATGTGGGTGCTCAACTTTAAGGTCAGGTCCTTTGAAACAGTAGTCAGTGTTCTTAACTGCTGAGTGATTTTTCTAGTCTGTATTTTTAATTTGTTGACAAATTCATAGATGTGTATATAGCATTTTAGTCATTTTCACCCCTTGTTATACTCTCCCATTGTAACCCCACTCTTCCTAAACCTCTTCTACCCAAAAAGCATCCCCTCACTTCAAGATCCTTTGCTATGTTTTTTTTTTCTTTTGGTTATTGCTGTTGTTGTTTTATATTTGCCTTGTCTTGTTTTATATGTGTTACCCACTGAGTTTAATTAAGGTCGTTTATATAAGCACAGGAAGGTGTTTGTTTATTTATTGAAGCCTAAGTAAGGTTATCAGTGACTACATTATTGAAGTCAATGACCCCCCTCTTCCAGTAACCATTAGCTGCCAATAACTCCTATGGGAGGGGTGGGGCCTCATGAGCCCTCAAATTATGCTGAAAAGTTGGCAGGCTTCAACTTGTGCAGATAGCCACAGCTGCTGTGAACCCATGAGTGTAGTGTGCCCTATCCAGAAGACAGATTTCAAGGTACTCCACCCAGGCTCTGGCTCTTACATTCTTCTTCCCTTGCTTTTGTGACAGTCTCTGAACCTTGTCAGATAACCAACAACCTTTTCATCCAACTGTTTTCTAAATCTGAACCAAATACAATGTCCTGTAAGTGAAAGAAATAGCCTCCACTGTTGCCTTTACTATTTTTATTGTGTTATTTAAATATATAGTACGTGGTTAGTTGCTATTGCTTTTGGTGTCGACTTGAAAGAATAAAGTTATCTGGGGAAAAAGGAACTTCAAGTGACAAAATACTTCAGTCAGATTGGCCTGTGGGCCAGTCCATGGGGCATTTTTCTTGATCAATGATTTATGTAGGAGGGTCAAGCCCAGAATGGGCAGGTCTCACCCTGAGCAAGTAGTCCTGAGTTCTATAAGAAATCAGGCTGAGCAAGCCATGGGTAGCAAGTCAGAAAGCAGCATGATCCCAACCTTTTGCCTTGAGTTTCTTCTCTGACTTCACTCCACAATGGACTGTTACCTATAAGTTGTAACTTGAAATAAATGCTTTCTTCCTCTAAGATGGTTTGGGTCATGATGTTTATCACCTGTAAGTATTGAAAACTGAACAATAGGGCTGGTGAGATGGCTCAGTGGGTAAGAGCACCCGACTGCTCTTCAGAAGGTCCAGAGTTCAAATCCCAGCAACCACATGGTGGCTCGCAACCATCCGTAACAAGATCTGACTCCCTCTTCTGGAGTGTCTGAAGACAGCTACAGTGTACTTACATATAATAAATAAATAAATCTTTAATAAAAAAAAAAGAAAGAAAAGAAAACTGAACAATAGATATGAAAAACTGCTAAGATATGTTTCTTTTAAGCATGCATAAATCCAAAATAGATTTACAAATGAAAAATGAGCAAACGCATAAACTGATACCATAGCAATTCATAACACAGCAAGTACGAATCAAGTGGAAAGAATATTAGCCTCGCGGTCCACACAGTGGAAACCTGCATTTATCAATGCACACTAGCTGGTACTTTCCTAGGAGGTGTAGATACATCCATGAGCTAAACAAAATGCCCTACCTTCATGGAGCTCACCTTATATTAGGGAAGGAGCAACAATCAGGAACAAACAATCAAGTTCAATCCATAGTGTAGGAGATGATGAGAGAGGAAAATCAAGGGAGAAAAAGAGTAGCCGTTTGTAATATGAAAAAGGCTTCACTGCAGACAGTGACACACATGGGCATGATATTTGGAGAAAGTGTACCAGATATAGTGGTGCTTACCTGTAATCCCAGCACTCAGGAAAATGAAGCAATAGGGAGAATTACAAGTTGAAGGCCTGCCCTGGCTACAGACTGAAACCTTACCTCAAAAAATAATCAAACAAAAATCCTTAATCAAGGTGGAGTGAATACTTG
Source organism: Mus pahari (assembly GCF_900095145.1). Lineage (NCBI taxonomy): Eukaryota > Metazoa > Chordata > Mammalia > Rodentia > Muridae > Mus > Mus pahari. The sequence continues at coordinate 7,984,824 of NC_034613.1, read as the reverse complement.
CCCACACCGTTTAGGTCAAGGGTGACCCAGGGGCTCTGGTCTTATTTCTGTGCAGTACAGCTCTCTAGTAGGTTGAGCTCAGCAATTTTTTCAAACTTGACACTATGGGGCAGCTCACATCTCTCACTTTTCTCCTTTAAAGTACAGATCATCCTGGATTGAAAATGGTTTGACCTTTGGATCTCTGACTTTACAATGGTGCAAAAGCCTCCTGCACACAATTGAAAACACACTTGGGAATTTTTATCTTGAATTTGAATCATTTTTTACATGCTAACAATATGCTGTCCTCTCTTGTGAGGCGAGTTGGGTACTGTCAGTGATCCCCAGCTCCCAAGCAGACCTGTGGTCCTGCAGGAAAACAACATGTACTCTACTGTGGTCTGGGAGGGGTCTGATTGTGTCATCAAAGACTGCACTGAAAGAGTATGATTTTAAGAAAGTTACTTTCCAAAAACATTGCATGAGAGAAATAAATCAGACATCCTCATTGATATGAATGCAGCTAGCAGTATTTGTAGAACTACTTGGGGCAGTCTATGATATTTAAGATGAAATTGGGAAAGCCAGGCATGGTGGTTTAGGCCTTTAGTCCCAGCACTTGGGAGGCAGAGGCAGGGAGCTCTCTGTGAGGTTCAGCCCAGCCATGGATAAGATCATGTCTCAGAAAAATTAAGAAGAAATTGGGAGAGAAACTGGGTGTGCTGGCTAATGCCTGACATCCCACAACTTGAAAGAATGAGGCATAAGAATTTCTTTGAGTTTGTGGCCAACCTAGACTATACAGTGAGTTCCAGGCAAGCCTAGGCTCTAGTATGAAAACCTGTCTCAAACAATATTTAAAAGAATGACATTTTGAAAGAACTATGATATATTTTGAAAAGTAATTGAGGAGAATGAAATACACAAATTTTACCAGACTATGGTCTGTATAAATTGATTGTAATTTTAACAAAAAAATTTTTTAAAAAGCTTCACAAGGGAATCTAGATTATGTTAGTAGAGTCTCCTGATTAATCTGAACTGTATAGAAATGCTTTAAGATTTCTTTCTTCATACAGAGTAAATCCAGGCAACATATAAAGGTTTAATCATGGACTTCATGATATTCTGTGATTCCAACATGAAGCTAATTACTATTTGTAGATCACTTAGTGTAGTGTCTCACACATAGTAAAGCCTTAGAACCAATTAAGTACAAGTAAGCAGATGAAAGTATGATCCTTATCTTAGAAAAATTAGTACTGATTACAAATTATTAAGATTCAATGATAAAGATATTCACAAAATGTCTGATGTATGAAATAGTAACAAAGTTTTCTGTTTCAGTTTGTGGGATATTTTGACTGTGAAGATCACATTGTTTGGGGGTTTGAGGGGTTTTTGGGTTTTGGGGGGTGTTGGCTAGTGTTCTTTTTGTTAGAAAGCAATCAGTGCCACAGAACTATGTGGTATTAATTGTCCCTGAGGTGAAACATGGGTTCATATGAAAAAGTAATATATATTCATGAAAATGCGCTGATAGTCTGTCTTAGGGTTGCTATTCCTGCACAAACATCATGACCAAGAAGCAAGTTGAGGAGGAAAGGGTTTATTTGGCTTATATTTCCATACTGCTGTTCATCACCAAAGGATGCAGGACTGGAACTCAAACAGGCCAGAAAGCAGGAGCTGATGCAGAGGCCATGGAGGGTTGTTCTTTACTGGATTGCCTCCCCTGGCTTGCTCAGTCTGCTCTCTTATAGAACCCAAGACTACCAGCCCAGAGATGGCACCACCCACAAGGGGCCCTTCCCCCTTGATCACTAAATGAGAAAATGCCTTACAGTTGGATCTCATGGAGGCATTTCCCCAACTGAAGCTCTTTTCTCGATGATAACTCCAGCTGTGTCAAGTTGACACACAAAACCAGCCAGTACATAGTCTGAGAAATCAGTAACTGCTTGACATTCTTGTAGCATCTTTTTCAGTATATCACAAAGTAGCTCAGAAGAGGAACTGCCTACAGAATAAAACTTTCCAAATGTCCTTTGTTGTTTTGGGGAATTCTTGCTTTCCATATTGTAAGCATGAGAGTGGATGCAGTGGTGTGCTGCTAGAATGTTGCTAAATTCCTCAGTTTGGGAGTAACTTGAAAGAAAACACTTTTCTGTTACTAACAATCTAAAAATGACCTTTAGGTGAAGAACTATGCTCCGCACAAGGCCATAGTCTTTTCTAGTGGGAAAGTGACATTCCCCAAGAGATCTCTCTGGAAGTATAATGACTCACATGCTATGTTCAGTTTATGAAAATTCTTTTGGCTCATTTCAGGTCATCAGATTCCTATAAGCTTAGTTGAATCATTTAGTATACATAGTTCTCCATTCAATAGATTTTGCTGTCTGGTATTGTTTCTTTCATACCCACATATCTGTTAATTCCCAAAGGTGTTCTCATCAGACCTGCATTTAAATCTGTCTCAAGGTCTAATTTTTGAGATTTGACCTGAAACTTGTATTAGAGTATATGCCAGATGTCATGATAGCAATTAAGTTGTGGAAATTATGATTTTCAGCATACCTTATTCACAATGATACTGTTATGTGTTTCCTTGTAAAACTATGAAAGGCAGTCTGGTTTCTGGTTGAGCTAAGGCTTGAAACTCTGGTGACCCTTCAGGGGGTAATCCTGAAAAGAACAGTAGGCATTTTGCCAAGCTCCTGGACACAAGGCCATAGCTTTCCTTAGGTCTGTGGTCATCAGTCATATAAGGGCAACCAATGCCCCAGGCCCCTCCACAGGTAGAGGATGTGACCTGTGGTCGGGTAGCCTCAAGACAGATCTCCATTTTAATGAGGAACCTAAAGGCCTGGAGGCTTAGCTAATAAACTCCCCTTCCCAGACACTCCTCCCTGCAAAAGGTGTTTAACTTCAGGCCTGCTCTGAAAAAGTGGGGTATGGTTTTATTCACCACTCTCCACCATGACAATAAATTCCTTAAAACCATGGACTGTCTCTTTTCATCGGGATCTGCCATGGGGAACAATGGAGCAGGCCTCCACCTAAAGAGCTGGCTGCCAAGTCTCCCATAGAAAGCCTCTCCACATTCTCAGCCAGGACCCTGCAGGACCCCGTCAGAGCTCTCCCCTCTTTTCTCCTTCAGCCCTGGGCTAGATCTACCATGTGGGCCCCCACTCTGTTCCCAGCTCTTTTGTGGCAACCAGCAACACCCAAGAGTGCCCAAGATTCTGAGAATCTGAGAGCCCTGGCCTCTGCACAGGCCCTGGGAATCCTGAGCTAGCTCCAGTGCTTCCAGGACCTCAGACTATGCTCCCCAACTTCCAGAGCGGTGTCCAGCAGCTTCCCATAGCCTGACACCACCTGGTGGTGACAGCATGAGGTAACTGAAGTCAAACTCCTGTGTCCAGTCTCCATTAGTGGCCCTTGCCCTGTGGCAGAGTGGATGCAGGACACCAATAACCCAACATTTCCTGAAGCCATCTTTATGTATTTCTTAAGTTCTTCAATAATGTCATCTTCTGTTGGTCCCTACATTAGAACCCATGAAAGACCCCCAACCATATTCAGAATCAACACAAAATAAGCAATACCTAAATTGAAGATAGAGCCAAGTGTATTATATCTAAATAAATCTTTTATGAGTAGGAGGAATTGGTTCTGATTATGATTGCTAAAGAGCAGGTGAGTTAATATTGAATAACATCAAATCATTAGCAGCCTACTTTCAGAATACCAGGGAGGATATCACATATCACATTTCAGAAAAATTCTCTCTCTCTCTCTCTCTCTCTCTCTCTCTCTC
>NC_034613.1:7969011-7980899 GCF_900095145.1 Mus pahari | reverse complement strand
TCTCTCTCTCTCTCTCTCTCTCTCTCTCTCTCTGTGTGTGTGTGTGTGTGTGTGTTGTTTAGGTATGCTGCTCTTTCCAATACCTCAAATGCATTCTTATAGTTGTGTGTAAGGAAAGAAATAATTACATATTTTGTTCAAAGATATCTTATGTAAATGTACAGTAAAGATTTATGTTTTCATTTTAGGCTTAGGGAAAGAGGAATGCTTTGATCCTTCAGGTGAGATAGTTTAAGGTTGGGACATAGAAGACATAGGCTGTTTCTTTTTAGGAACTTGGATGTTCTCATGAAAGGTCTTGATAACATTGTCACAAACCTTTAGAAGAAGTATAATTCCAATAGTAGTAGTGGCTTGAATAATGATACCCACAATGAGAAATAATCCATGTGTCCAGTTTGCTTGTGATTGTGATAGAAACAAATAGTACAGGAATCTTGAAGAGACAACATAAAAATATAATGATGTTAGGAGATGAGATAAGGATATTAGAAGGTTAAACAAAATGTAAATTATAGTAGTTTGCAATATAGAAAGCTAGGCATTTTGATAAACACTTGGTGATTCTGAAAATCAGAACCAATTGTGAAGAAATGAAGATTGGTAGCAGTATTAAGAATCACAGATTCTACATAGAGACACAGCCATCTTGAACCAAAGGGCAGATTTACATAACTGAAACTGCCACAAGGCATAGACATTTTGCCACTGAAGTCAGATCTCTATGAGCAGCTCATGAGGATCCCTTTTGCAGATGTAGATTTTTATATTCTTTCAAATGGGATCAAGCTCCAGGCACAATCTATATGTTAGTGAAAATTGATTATCAACTTGATTGAATTATAAACGCCTGAGGGATTAGTGAAACCTACTTCAGTGTGTCACTGAAGGCATCACCAGAAATGATTACATCCTGAGGGCCCAAATCTCTATGAGTGAATGACCTCTTTGACAGATTCATAAAACCATGACACTATTTGGAGGTGGTAAAGATAAGAAGAGGGGCATCATTAGAGTAAAATGGCCAAGGGGGTATGCCTGTGCAAACCATATTTTCCTCTGACTACTTAGAATTCTTTTCTCTGCTTCCTGGCTCATCATAGCAAGAGTAGAAATGCTGTTCCATACTTTCTACACCATGGTGGATTGAATCCTATGAAACTTTGGAACAAAATAAATACTTACCCCCAGCTTTAAGTTGTTTTCCTCGTGTATGTTTTCACAGCAATGAAAAAAGTAATTGATTCAATGTATACTCAACATCCTCAATAATTTAAGCACATCTTTACATCCTGACTATGTGGATATGCATCCAAGGTAATCAGCACATTTGTCTGTGTTAACCAAGTCAAGATGACAAAAGATTTATGTTTGTAGCTTATGTATAGTACCTACTCCACCAAACAGGTTTTGTATCTTCTATGACCCTTAACCTCAATGCCATCTACATTGTGTGAAAAATCATTTCAAATCTTGGTTAAGTGCAAATCTCATTTGATAATAATTCCCTTAGGCACTGGCAATTAGGAGATTCATTAAATCAAGAAACAATATTGAATTGCTTTGTTGTAGACTTAATACACAAGGCATGCCTTCATATATTATATAAGGACACTCTCTTAAATTACGGTGTGAAAATAGATGATACAGCACTGTGAGATAAATAGCAATTCCTTTACCAGCTTGATTCTGTTTGTGACATTTAAGTCTCTAAATCATGCCTGATTATGCTGGGCAGAAAGAGAGTAGGGCAAATTGCATTACTTTAACATGGCCTACATCATGTGTTCTGCAAAGTGACCTTGTCACCAACTCAACAGAAGATTGAATCTTTCTCAGCCTTGTAAAATGGGATAAACTCTGAATACTTGGAACCATTAAACTATGGAAGAACTGACACATGTATTCTTCCAGGTAATCCTCAAAGTCAGCTGAACTAGGACTTCACTTTGGCCCAAACACTTTATATTGAGCATTGCTAAGGAAATGAAATTCAGCCATTGTTTTATTCTGAAAGACTCACCTCTTCTATAGAATCAGATCTGTGTGCCTAGCAACTTCTTATTACTATATTTTAGAAAGTACTCATTAGGTTAGAAAGTCTAAATACTTGAAGAATGCTATATACATTTTTAGTGGGAGACTTCAATACCTCACTCCCACCAATGGGCAGGTTAACCAGAAAAACACTAAACAGAGAAATAGTAGACATAACAGGCTTTCATATTCTCCATATGTATTTGAAGTTTTAACTAGTAAAATAAGACAAGAGAAGGAAATCAAAGAGCTACAAATTGGAATAGAAATCAAAGTATTATTTGCAGATGGTATGATATTATAAATAAGTGACCCCAAAAATTGTACCCAGGAACTACTACAGGTAATAAACACCTTTAGTTACATGGCTGAATACAAAATTAACTCAAAAAATCAATAACCCTCCTTTATAGAAATGATAAACTGGCTGACAAATCAGGTAAGCAATGTTCTTCACAATAGCTACAAATAATATAAAATAAACTTGAGGTAACTCTAACCAAATAAGCGAAAGACCTGTATTAAAACCTTCAAATCTTTGAAGAAATAAATTAGAGAAGATATCAGAAGAAGGAAAACTCTCCCATGCACATGGATTGGTAGAATTAATACAGTAGATGGCCATCCTACCAAAAGAAATCTACAATTCAATTCCAATCCCATTTAAATCACAACACAATTCTTTGCAGAGCATGCAGACCATGAAAGAACAGTTCTCAATTTCAGCTGGAAAAAGAAAAATCTCAGGATGGATAAAACAGTCCTGAACCATAAAAGGTCAACTTAAAAGTATTAGCATCCCTGATTTCAAGTTTTACTACAAAGTTATAGTGATAAAACAAACACACACACACACACACACACACACACACACACACACACGGTATTGGCATAAATTCACTTGGATTAATGGAATCAAACTGAAGACCCATACATAAATTAAAACACCTATGGACACCTGATTTTTGATAAAGAACCCAGAAGTTCATACTAAACAAAAGACAGACTCTTAAAAAAATGGTGCTGGTTAAACTGATGTCTTCATGGAAAAGAATCCAAGTAGACCCACACTTATCACTCTGCACAAAACTCATATCCAAATGGGTCAAATAACTTACCATAAAACCAGATACATTGAAACTGATAGAAAAGAAAGTAGGGAATATCCTTGATTGCTGTGACATAGGAGATGCTTTTCTGAACAGAACAGTGATAGTGCAGGCTAGTAAGAACAACCATTAATTATGGGAAACTCCTGAAATGGAAAAACCTTCTGCATGGCAAAAGGAACCATTAATCAGACAGTGGCAGACTACAGAATGTAGATTTTTACAACTCTATATCTCATAGAGGACTAATGTCCAAAATATATAAAGAATTTTAGAAACTAGATATCAAAAAATCCCAAATAATCTAAAAATCTCAAATAATCTAGTTTAATAACGAGCTATAGCCGGGTGTGGTGGCACATGCCTTTAATCCCAGCACTTGGGAGGCAGAGACAGGCAGATTTCTGAGTTCAAGGCCATCCTGGTCTACAGAGAGTAAGTTCCAGGACAGCCAGGGCTACACAGAGAAACCCTGTCTCGAAAAACAAACAAACAAACAAACAAAATGAGGTAAATAGGTACAAATCTAAATACAGAGTTCTCAATAGGAGAGTCTCAAATGGCTGAAAAACATTTAAGAAATGTTCGACACATTTGTAGGAGGTATGGAAAACACATCCTCCAACCCTATTCACCCTAACTGATACCCAGCTGAGTGTTTACTGAATTCCTGAAACATCAAATTAAATAACGGGGGAATACAATCCAAAACTCCTTTGAGATTCCATCTTACAGCTGTCAGAATGGGAAAAATCAATAACACAAATGACATCTCATGTTGGCAAGGACATGGAGCAAGGAGAATAGTCTTTAGACCCAGAGAGGTTAGGTAAAGAGGGGAAGTCTTAGGTAGAGTCACATGGATCTCCCTGGGAAGGGGAAATAGAATAGATTTTATGGATAGACCATGGATGGGTGAAGACTAGAACAGAAAGGTTCAGGTTGAAGGCAAGGTAGGATAAAGGGAGAGAGTTCATGGAGATATAGCTAGAATTGGGCAGCTGTAATGAGAATTTTGGCATCTTAGTTTCTTTAAAAAACAAAGAACAATTCTAGTGTTTTCATTTTATTCCCAGGTTGGGGATATGGTGTTGCTTGAAGATTGTCCGTAGCAGCTATGATTTGCTGTGTGGTCTATCAGGGGTAGAATTTTGTCAGCAGCAGATAATATCTATAATTTTGTTATTTGGAATTCTGTGGTCTTTTCACAGGGTATAAATTCTAGGGCCCTAAGAGGCATGGTGGATTGGTGGTTGGTTGCAATTGGTTGTTGTTGGTTGTGGTTTGTTAAGTAGTCATGCTGAAAATAGAAACAAGAAGAAATTAGATCATGTTGGCAAAGATCAAATTTGCCCCAAGGAACTCAGTGCCCCAACCAGCAGGAAGAAGTCACTCCCATTCCACTCTATCCTTCTTTCTTATCTAATTTTCAAGGATTAAATGGGTAGAAAAATGGTGGAGAAGGGTAGAAGAAAGAAGAACCCACAAAACAGCAAAGGACAGCTACAGTGGTCATTTGAAGACTGGTGTGAAAATGTAGTGCAGTAGATATTTCCTGGAATCTATGAAGGTGATCATAATGAGGTATCCTAGTAATGGAAGATATTGCATCTCACTTGGCCAACTTTTGTAGCCAGGCAAGACTTCCAGTGGAAGGAATGGATTGCATTCAGTTGAGTTGTTGGCCAAGGGGGTCCCATGGAAATTCCCAAACAACATAGGCAGACACTAAGGCAAAAGGTAGCTCTCCACAAACTCACAGTGAGGCTTAATTGTGGAAGACATCTACATAATTCTTTGAACATGGAGAAGCCAAGCTAGTTCATATATATGAAACATTCCACCCATTTTCTAGTCTCTCAGGTATGTGAACATCCCCTGGAGGTTACCAAAACAAATATAGACACCAACCCAGCCAGAAAACATTTGACTTATAATCCGTCTTGCCTGTAATGTATGCTAGGGCAATGGAGGCACAGAACTTGTGGGAGTAACCTACAGATAACACTTTTGACTTAAGGCCCAGTCCATGAGATGGAACCTATACCTGTCACTGCTTGGGTGATCAAAAACAAGAGTGTAGACAACTCAGAGAACTAGGATAAAACCAAACACTAATGTCCCCCCAAAAAAAGTCAATAAAAAGATTCCTAATTTTCTGTATAGATTCATCTGTCTTGGGATATCTATGTTGTTTCCAGCTTCTGGCGATCACAAGTCAAATACGGACACTATGAACATAGTAGAAAATGTGACCCTGTGACATGGTGGGGCATCTTTTGGGTATATTCCCAAGAATGGTATAACTGGGTCTTCAGGTAGATCTATTTCCAATTTTCTGAGGAACCTACAGATTGATTTCCAGAGTGGTTGGACCAGTTTGCAATTCCAACAACAAAGGAGGAGCGTTCCTCTTTTTCTATATTCTCTCCAAAATGTGTTGTCACCTGAGGTTTTTATCTTAGCCATTCTGATTGGTGTCAGGTCTCAGGGTGTGGTTCATTTATAACATGGAATACTACTCAACTATTAAGAATGAAACCATCCTGAGTTTTGCAGGAAAATGGATGGAACTAGAAAATATCATCCTGAGTTAGGTAACTCAGACCCAAAAGGACATGTATGGTATGTACTCAATAATAAGTAGATATTAGCAAAACAACAATAACAACAACAAAGTACAGAATACCCAAGATAGAGCCCAGAGGACTCAAAAAGCTCAACAAGCTGAAGTGCCCAAGTGAGGACACCTCAATCCCACTTGGGAGAGAGAAGAAAGCAATCAGAAGTAGGGAGGGAGGGAAGGACCTAGGAGGATGGGGTTGTGGGAGTGGGGGAGGAGAGGGAAACCTGATCTGGTATTGGGTGAGGGAAAAGGACTGAATCTCAGAGGGCCAGCAGAAATAATGGAAATAGGCAACTTCGGGAAATAAGAGGTTGGGGGTACCCCCAAGAATGTACCAGAGACTCCCAGGACTCATAGGGAGGGACCTTAGCTGAAACACCCAAGAGGGAACTTAGTAGAGCCCACATTCAGCTGGAAGACAAGACATCAAGCGAGGGATGGGGTTGCCATTCCACAGTCACATCTCTGACCCATAATTGTTCCTGTCTGAAAGAATTACAGGGATGGAAATGGAGAGGAGTCTGAGGAAAAGAAGGTCCAGTGACAGGACCAAAGTGGGATCCATCTCAAGAGGAGGTATCAAGGATTGACACTATTACTGAGGCTATATAGTGTTCACAAAAAGAGATCTATCATGATTGCCCTCTGAAAGACCCAACAAGCAGCTGAAAGAGTCAGATGCAGATATTTGCACTCAAGAAAAGGACAGAAGCAGCTGACCCGTACTGTTGAATTAGGAAAGGCTGAAAGGAGCTGAGGAGAAGAGTGATCCTGTAGGAGGACCAGCAGTCTCAATCCAGACCCCCAAGGTCTTTCAAACACTGGACGACTAAATAGACAGCATACACCAGCTGATATGAGGCCCCCAAAACACATAGAGTAGAGGACATGAAGGTCTGTATTCATTCAGAGATGATGCATCTAACCCTCAAGAGACTGGAGGACCCAGGGAGTTTAGAGGTCAGGCATGGTGGGGGATTGGCACATCCACGTGCAGACAGGGTGGGGTGGGAAGGTGTGGAATGTGGAACAGACAGAGGGTGGATGGGGGACAGGGATGGAATATGCAGTGTCAAAATAAATTAAAAATAAAATAAAAAATAGTAAAAGAAAAAATCCTAATGATATTCTACTATACTCATAGATCAGTGCTTTTTCCAGTCATCATCAGAGAGTTGATGATGAATTTCCTCCAGCAGTAAATGGAAACAGATACAGAGACCTACTGCCAGACATTATGAAGAGGATGAGTCTAAATTGGGGTTCTCCATCAAATCACTCCTATCAGAGTTCAGTGAATCCCCAGGAAGTGGCAGAAAGATTGGAAGAGGAAAAATGGATGGAGTACACCAGGAGAACATGGCCCTCTGAATCAAATGAACAAGGCACAGAGGAGCTCACAGAGATTGAAGCAGCAATCACAGAGCCAACATCATTCTATACCAGGTCCTCTGCATACCTATTATAACTATAAGCTTAATATCTTTATGGGACTCCCAAGTATGAGAAAAAGTGGGTCTCTGACATTTTCCTGCTCTTAGAACACTTTTCCTCCTGCTAGGTTGCTATGTCCAATTTCTATATGAAAGTTTTGCTTCATCTTATTTTATTTTATTTCATTTTGTTTGGTTGTTATCTCTTGGAAGCCTGTTCTTAATGAAAGACAGAAAGTAAGTGGAAAGAAAGGGAAAGATGGGAGGGGAGTTACTGGGAAGAGTACAGGGAAGGAAAATTATTATCAGGGTATATTGTATGAGAAAATAATCTATTTTCAATAAAAATAGATAATATAATGAAAAAATATGTAAACACTAAAAAGAAGTTGGAAACAACCATATATAATCTTCAGAAGAGCTGAAAAAAACTATGGTTTGTTCTACTGTTCCCTAGATAATTATGTCTAGTCCTTGTTCTTATCCATTAAATAGTTGTTGGCCATTTAAGGACCCATGGAGCTGAAGGGGTTTGCAGCCCCATAGGAGGAACAACAATGTGAACTAACCAGTACCCCCAGAGCTCCCAGGGACTAAACCACCAACCAAAGAGTACATGTGGAGGGACTCATGGCTCCAGCTGCATATGTAGCAAAGAATGGCCTAGTCAGTCTTCAATGGGAGGAGAGGCCCTTGTTCCTGTGAAGGCTCTATGATTCAGTGTAGGGGAAATGCCAGGCCAGGAAGGAAGTAGGTGGATTGGTGAGCAGAGGTGGGAAGGGAATTTGGAGATTTTGAAGGGGAAACCAGGAAAGGGGATATTTGAAATGTAAATAAAGAAAATATCTAATATAAAAATAAAAACTTAAACAATAAACTCTCAAAATATGGAAAAAAGAAAGAAAAGAAAAAATGGTCAAATTCTATAATAGTTAAAATGTTACATAAAGTTCAAAGTTGTATGCCATACCTGTTCAAGTCTTTCTTGGTGATGTGGATAGTCTAGAGTGTAAGGATGATGCAGAATACCAAACAGAAAAGCAGGATATCTTAGCACTGTTCTAGTTCTGCTGATGAAGTCAGGATGTGATTGGAATAAGATACCACCTACATATTTTCTATGTGCTATGATTTCAACTGGAAATATCTGTTACACTTTCATGGTTTAAATACCTTATACTGTTATTTTGAAGGATATAGGCCAAATCTTATACTTGCCTCTGTTCCAGTCTGTTTACTCTACTTCCCCATTCATTATGAAGTGAGATGTGTCCACAATAAAGGTCAATAGCCTGTATTGTCATAGTGTCTTCCTTACCATGATAAGCTGAAATTCCTCCAAAACTCTGAGCCTAAAGAAACTTTCTCATTTAGGTCATTCCTTTCAAATAATTTGATCATACCAACATGGAGGGAACTAATATATTTCTCAAAAATCTCACCTCCAGGCTCCTCATTTTGTTAATTCTCACCATCTCAGTACCTCAGAATTGAAATTAAAACTCAGACTGAGACATGGTGAAGACATTGCAACCCATATCAAGTACCTGTTACCAATAGTAGCCTGCTGAAGCCTAGTTTCCTCTTGAACAAGGCACTTCTCTTATCATAAAAACTATCTTGTTTAGGCATTGATAACCAGCAGGAGCTGGGAAGCATGTATTATTTCTTAAACCCTCAAAATATCAACTAAAATACATGTTATTTCATATGTCCTAGGTAACTAAAGGTATCGAATTAATAAGAGCCCAAAAGAATTTCCAAGCTGCAAAGTTCCCAAGAAGACACATCACAATAGGGGCCCTTTATTCTACCCTGCCCACTCTAAGTGATATAAGATGTAGGTGAAAGAATGGGGGTAATGTAAGAGGCAGAGGGAATGGAGGGGACACCGAGTCTGAAACAGAGTTAAACTCAACAGAGAATGTAAGCATTGACTGCTATACAAAATAATGAAACTTGCATTAAAAGATAATACAAAAAGCATTTGTCAGTGACTCCTAGAAACTCAACCCTGGTCAAATGGCTTAGGAAAACTTGGAGTGATGTCTGCTCATGAGAAAATAATGGCAAAGTCAGAATAATAGAGAAGTGAATCAGAAAAAAAATTAGCATTTAACTGAGCAGAGTCAGGTACAAGGATGGTCAAAATTCCCAGTACTTGTTTTAAAGTAGCAAGGGAAACTAGTTCACTTTAACCTGTCCTTGTACATAAATCACTCCCAAGCTTGGTGCAGTCAGGAGTTCCTCATCTAATACATCATATTTACCTGATAAAGGTCACCCAAAATGATAATGGTGGTTTTTGTTAAGGAGTGTGTTAAAATTTTAAGTGTTGGCTTCCAAGAGATGACATGTGTGATGATAAAAGTGAAAAGTGTTCTTAGAAAATGTTAAAACTTAAGTAATTCTTCTTATAATGAGAAAATGAAGGTAGCTCTAATATCATAGTATAGGGAATTCAAACTCATGAGAAATGAAACCCAAATTCCAGATTCCTACAGTAGTGACGTTCTTCCTACTTGATGATCTCAGTAAATTCTAAGCAATGAAACTCATGTTTATAATCCTAGCACTTGTGGCAGGAGCATTTTCATAAACCTAGGGTTATCCTGAGCTAATATAGTGAATTCAAGGCAAACCTGTGACATCCCACATCAAAAAATAAGCAAATCTCAGTGAATTGTAGGGAATTTGCAGAATATGAACTGTGTGACTAGCTTGCAACTTCTCTTTTCAAATATGTGCTATCCTTTCACTCCTATTGCAACCCTATGATAAACGATTTTAAATTCTGACTTTTTAGATACATTGATTAAGATAGAAAAAAAAAGTGAACTTATGCCCAAAGTCACACATTGCTATTCTAGCAATAGAATCAGGTTTAAGTTTAAAACTCCTTTATTCCTCAGTGTTCACTCGCAAGCTCTAGGGTGCTACTTCTATACACTCTACATAATAGCTTTGTCCTCATGAGGAACTTCAGAATATGATTAACAGAAGGCATTTGATATACTCAGATAACTTTTACATTCCATAAAATAACTATTGCATTAAAGAATGTGATAAATAAATATGTCTCATGTAAAAAAATCATGATATTGGACACATACTTTGGACCTTAAGAACATTCTATACTATTTGACCATGTGTTTGTTTTCTACAAGGATACTCAATAAACAAACATTGTTCTTTGTCTGGCAAACTCCTAACTGACTTTGGAAGCTATGTTTTAATTAGGTCTCTGTAAGTAGGCCCCCAATGGCCCCTACCTCCTAGTATTCATTACTTTGTGTAATCTCTCCATGAGTAGGATAGACATGATGGTTTGGTTTTCATTACAGGTGCTTTTCCACCTACGATAAATTTCCATCTTGATATATCAACTCATAAGATTAAAATACTGTGTATGGAAATAAGTTGTAGCTTATCACCCACCTCTTCTTAGCAGTACCATTCTGTAGAGTTTCGGTTGTTTTCCCTCATGATCTCATCGTTGATAGGGAGCTCAAGCTACTGCTGACACCCAGCATCACTAGGGAGGATGGCTCATATCATCAGACAAAGGAGAAAAATCATCCAAATTCAAAATGTGATTTTTTTATTGGTTGCAGCCACATCAGGATCACAATACCACCCCACCCCTCCCGATTAATTTGGGCCATTGTGGGTCAGAAAACATTTGGTCAGATATGTTAGATTGTGGGAGATTCCTTTAGAGATTAGGTACAAAAAGTATCCCCCTTTCTCTCTCTTTCCCTCCCTCCTGATTCTAAGAGAATCAAACTAACACACTAGAAATGTCTTTGTGAATGTGTCACGTGTTGAGGAAATAAGGCCCATACTGAAACAGTCCAGTGATTTCCCCAGTGCCCCCACCAAAATGAATTCTGCCAGTGGTGGGACAAGTGGTCTTGTAAACTGATCCTTTCCCCAGAGGAGTCTGTAGGCCATGATATGATATGGCATGTTAATTGCTGCCTTTTGAGAAACCTCAACTTAGAATGTAGTTACGTATATCCTAGATTGCCAAACCATGAAAGTGAAGTTTGTTGTTTGTTACTGTTAGATTTTGGAGTAATTTATTATGTGGCCATAGATAACAAACACAGTACTTGTCTGTCCTTGTGGTAATAAAAGGTGGCAGAGCTGAAAATGCTTCCACTTAAGAAAGTTTAGTTAGGAAAAATAATCCTCAAAAGAAAGTTTGTTTCTATGGCAACAAGTTACTGTTTCCTAATGCCCAGTATAAATACTTCATAATAATTCCAATGGTTTGAGTTCACAGATTTCTTCAGTTTAAGGAAGAATTAATGTCAAATGAGGTAGAGATAGTAGGCAGTTCATATAGCCCCATCTCCAGGAATTCCTCCATGGTAGCCTTCATATATTCAAAGATTGCTTCAGAAGGGAGAATGTACCGTAGGGGAATTGGAATGAAAGAAAGCCAGCATCGTGACAAGAGAACACAAATGCCAGCCCAGGCTATTATACTCAGCAAAATTCTCAATTACCAAAGATGGAGAAACCATAGTATTCCATGCAAAACAAAATTCACACAATATCTATCCATGAATCCAGCCCTTCAAAGAATAATAAAGGGAAAGCATCAACACAAAGATGGAAACTCCATCCTANAAAAACTAAGAAAGTAATCCTTCAACAAACCTAAAAGAAGACAGC
>NC_034613.1:7966671-7968080 GCF_900095145.1 Mus pahari | reverse complement strand
TATCCTAAAACAAAAGAATATACCTTCTTCTCAGCCCCACATGGTACCTCCTCCAAAATTGACCATATAATTGGTCACAAAACAGGCCTCCACAGATACAAAAATATTGAAATTATCCCATGAATTCTATCAGATCACCACAGCCTAAGGCAGACCTTCAATAACAGCATAAACAATAGAAAGCCAACACTCACATGGAAACTGAACAACACTCTACTCAAAGATAACTTGNTCAAGGATGAAATAAAGAAAGAACGTAAAGACTTTTCAGAGTTTAATGAAAATGAAGTCACAACATACCCAAACTTATGGGACACAATGAAGGCAGTCCTAAAATGAAAACTCATAACCCTGAGTGCCTCCAAAAGGAAACTAGAGGGAGCACATACTTGTAACCTGACAGAACACCCAGAAGTGCTAGAAGTAAAGGAAGCAAATTCACCCAAGAAGAGTAGAAGGAAGGAAATAAACTTAGGGCTGAAATCAACCAAGTAGAAACAAAAAGAAGTATTCAAAGAATCATCGAAACCAGGAGCTGGTTCTTTGAGAAAATCAACAAGATAGACAATCCCTTAGCAAGACTAACTAGAGGGCACAGGGACAGTATTCTAATTAACAAAATCAGAAATGAAAAGGGAGACATAACAACAGATCCTGAGGAAATCCAAAACATCATCAGATCCCACTACAAAAGGCTATACTCAACAAAACTGGAAAACCTGGATGAAATGGAAAAACTCCAAGTAGATACCAGGTATCAAAGTTAAATCAGGATCAGATTAAAGAGCTAAACAGTCCCATTTCCTCTAAAGAATTATAAGCAGTCATCAATAGTCTCCCAACCAAAAAAAGCCCAGGACCAGATGGGTTTAGTNCAGAATTCTATCAGACTTTCAAAAAGACATTTTTCCAACTCTCCTCAAAGTATTCAACAAAATAGAAACAGAAGGTACTCTACCCAATTCATTCTATGAGGCCACAATTACTCTGATACCTAAACCACACAAAGTTCCAAGAAAGAAAGAGAACTTCAGACCAATTTCTCTTATGAAGATGGATACAAAAATACTCAATAAAATCCTTGCAAACCGAATCCATGAAGACATCAAAATGATCATCCATCATGACCAAGTAGGCTTCATACCAGGGTTGCAGGCATAGTTTAATATAATGAAATCCATCAACGTTATACACAACATAAATAAGCTTATAGACAAAGACCACACAATCTTCTCGTTAGATGTTGAGAAAGCATTGGACAAAATCCAACACCCCTTCATGATAAAAGTCTTGGAAAGATTGGGAATTCAAGGCCCCTACCTAAACATAATATAAAGAAATCTACAGCAAACCAGTAGCCAACATCAAAGTAAATGGAGAGAAAGTCAAAGCAATCCCATTAAAATCAG